>NC_034598.1:1962764-1969503 GCF_900095145.1 Mus pahari | reverse complement strand
AGAGAGAGAGAGAGAGAGAGAGGATGTAGCTGTTTGGGTGGAGAAGTGAAAAACATATGGGGGAGCTGAGGATAGAAAAGAATAAGACCAAAATACATCCTATAAAGACTTTAAAATAATAGCAACAAACAAATCAAGAAAAAGTAGTGTATATAGGATTCACTGTTCTTCATGTACACAGAAAGATACTAGGGGCCTTTGGATGCATTTTCTGTGGATACTATATGCTACTGCTATATATACTACTGTAAGGATGCTAAATACCACTTAAATATATCTGAGGTATCAGTCCATGAATTAGTGGAAACATGTATTAAAACCTTCCTAATCATATATGGGGTTACGATTTCTTGGAACCTTGGCCAATAAAAGAAAATAATTAGCCAAAACCAATGTGCTTTATTCTTGTTTCCATTATTTAAAAATGGGGTCAAAAGTCCAATTTTAAGATCTAAATTCAAGGCTTTGGAGAGAACTGAGAAATACTACACATAGATTTTTCCCACCATAGACAGGGACATCCTTCAAAAGCTATTCCATAACCAAAAACATAGATGTAAAATCAACACTAAATTGATTTGTCAGATTGCATTTATATATTCATATATTATAAATTAAAAAGCTAGGGGTTTGTAAAGTAGTGGGTCTGAGGAGAGGACATGGGAGGCTTTGGATGAAAGAAAGGAAAGGCAAAAGATATAGCAATGTATTTAAATTCCTTTTGGTGAACATTCATTTATTGTGCAAAGCAGTAACTCCCAATATAAGATGTGCCCATTAACTTCAAAATTAATATCTGATTACAAAATTAATTGGTCCTTCTCCAGCACTGAAGCATGAATTATAGCATCAGCTATATCCTGTTTCAGCTGTATCCATAAACTAGATGTCCATAATACATCTATAACATGATTCTAGAGCCTTTCCATTTTTAATGAATTAAAGAACAGCTGATATTGGTGAAGGCTACCTACAACACATGGTGTCATCTTTACTTTTAAGGGAGTTAAGTATATCATACTCAAAGAGAGATAATTAGATTGATTACTGATTATATATGCTACCGTTCATATAGATAATTCTAACCAGAGTCCCTGACACAAAGAAATAATAATGACCAACATCCTGTGATTTGTATTGCTAACAAGTTTTTAAGAATCTTAAATATAAAGAATAACACACTGTAAGAATCTTAATTATAAAGAATACATCTCAAGTAACTTAGTTTAAGGGTAATATGATATTTGTATTTTTTCCTCCTTTCTTTTTTTAATTTATTTTTATTTTCTTTATTTGCATTTCAAATGATATCCCAAAAGTTCCCCATACCCCCCACCCCATCCCTGCTCCCCTACCCACCCACTCCTACTACTTGGCCCTGGACTTCCCCTGTGTTGCATCATATAAAATTTACAAGACCAAGGGGCCTCTCTTCCCAATGATGGCCAATTAGGCCATCTTCTGCTACATATGCAGCTAGAGACTCAAGCTCAGGGCATACTGGTTAGTTCATATTGTTGTTGCACCTATAGGGTTGCAGCCCCCTACAACACCTTGGGTACTTTCTCTAGCTCCTCCATTGGGGGCCCTGTGCTCCATCCAATAGCTGACTGTGAGCATCCACTTCTGTGTTTGCCAGGCACTGGCATTGCCTCACAAGAGGCTGCTATATCAGGGTCCCTTCAGCAGAATCTTGCTGCCATGTGCATTAGTATCTGGGTTTGGTAGCTGATGATGGGATGGATTCCCGGATGGGCTAGTCTCTGGATAGTCAATTCTTTCATCTTAGCTCTAAACTTTGTCTCTGTACCTATATCCTTTCCTGGGTATTTTGCTCCTTATTCTAAGGAGGAATGAAGTATCCAAAATGGAAGGAAACTGACTGTCAAGTGATATTGAAGGAAAATTACTTAAAAAGAAATCTCAGTGACTGCTGGTATAGGGTAAAACTTCAGGCATACATTTTAACTTTTATTTATTTATTTATTTTTTAGTTGAAGACCAGGAATAATATTTAGGTCACACATTAAACATTCTCTTGTAAACTAATTTCCCTTGTTCTACAAGGACAAAGCAGCACCCCAGTAGCTTGCTGTGTTTGCTATGTCCACAAAAAGTATCATTTGGTGTCAACTCTAGTTTTTCTCTGAGATGCTTTTGAATGTCCATTTTTTTATATAGAATAGATTCAACTCACAAATAAAAATGCATTGAGGGAGTCTTGAATTAAAAAGAAACATACGTAAAATCTAATATCATTGGACAGTTATTAAAAGTCAGTTTCATGCTCAGTGTTCTGATGTCTGCACAAACATTGGTCCTCTCAAAAGGCAGCAGGAATACTGTAAACATATCTCAGGAAGACTTGAGCTAGTCACTTTTGATACCTAAGTCTAAACAGATGTCTCACTCAGAAAAGACAGTTAGATTTTAAACTGAGAGATATTCTGTTCCACATTCAGCCATAGTACCACAAAATGAACAAAAAGCATTAACTCTGCTATTAGTATGAATAGGAAAAATAAGCGAACTTCTAGTAACTTATCTATCCAAGCAAATGTAATATTTAATATAGTTTGATACAAAGCACAAATCAAGTTCTGAGTGAATGTGTATTTTTGACATGGTCACAGCCATATCAAGGATGCCAGCGCCTGATGCCCTTGAGAAGCACAAAGATTTTCCTTATTCTGACTCAGAAAAATTGGCAAAGCATTCTCCGGGTTTGACTACGAGTGTTGACAGGGTGTACAGAACACTTGTACCACAGCATCTTCCTAGATGTTTGCAGACAGAGACCACCCACCAAGAGTAGCTTAAATCCTCCTGTTTGTGCTCTATGCAGTAGGCAAAAAGGAAGCCCTGATTTTAAGGAATTTCAAATGAACATGTACACACATTGAACACTGTGTGTTCATGCTCAGTGACATTCTCTGAAAATATTTACACGCAGTGGTTTCCATCAAACCTGAGCACAGTTTTCTGCAAGTGTGTGTGGACACAAGTTTGTTATTTAGTAGTATATGAAGGACAATTTTTTACTTAAAGGAAAGAAATTTATAACAACATCAGCAAACTTATCTTCTAAACAATATTGGCATTTGCTGTCAAGCCAAGGCAACATGATTTAAGTTCTTCGTTTCTGGGAAGTATGCAGACATAAGGGTAATTTCCTATTTCTCTCTTTTTCTTATATAGCTAGCCTCACAATTAATGCTTTAATCATTAAGAAACCCATTTACAGACTCTCCACTCACAGGCACCCTAGCACACCCAGGTCTTGGGATCACTGGGGAGTGAAACACAACATCTGTTCCAAAGAATCACATAGCATCTTGTGCCAGCAGGAACAGGGACAAAGAAACCCCACCCAACCAGAGTCTGGGATTCCTTCTGATGTTTCTAGCCCTGTGCGATCTTGGGCATGAACTGGGCAGGTCCTAGCACACCCAGGATCTTGGGATCATTGAGACCAGTCTATGCAGGAGAGCATGTGGGCAGCAAAAGCAACAGGGCTTCTTGGACAGGTTCCCTTCAGGCCTTCATCCTCAGGCAGGGGGTAGAGATGAGATCCAGAAAATTGGGCACCTTCCTTGCCAGAAGAGATTCAGCTTCGAGGGAGGGGTCTGACACCAGGACTCAGGAGGTGGATCTGAGCTGCAGTCATCTGGGAAACTCCCTACAAGAGGAAAGCTTGCCTGGAAAGAGTGCTCTGAACACTGGGACTCAGGAGAGAGTTGGACTACCAGGAGTGCTGACAGTAGCTAACAGAATCACAGGAGGAACAGGCTCCAGCAAGAGACAGCTAGAACATCTAACACCAGTGACTACTAGATAGTGAATGGCAAACTTAAGAATCTTAAACACAGAAACTGAGATCATTGGTCATCACCAGAAACCAGTAAGCCTACCATAACAAGTCCTGGATACCCCAACACTCCCCCAAATCAAGACTTGGATTTAAAATCATATCTCAAGATACTGGTAGAGGACATTAAGAAGGGCATTAATAACTTAAAGAAATACAGGAGAACACTGCTAAAAAGGTAGAAGTCCTTAAAGAATTACAGGAAAACACTGCTAAATGGGTAGAAGTCCATAAAGAGGAAACACAATAATCCCTTAATGAATTACAGAAAAACATAACCAAACAGGTGATGGAATTGAACAAAACCATCCAAGATCAGAAAAGGGAATTAGAAGCAATAAAGAAAACCCAAAGGGAGACAACTTTGGAGATAGAAATCCTACAAAAGAAAGCAGGAACCATAGATGCCAGCATCAGCAACAGAATAAAAGAGCTGGAAGACAGAATCTCAGGTGCAGAAGAATCCATAGAGAACATGGACACAACAATCAAAGAAAATACAGAATGCAAAAAGATCCTAACTCACAAAATCCAGGAAAGCCAGAACACAATGAGAAGACCAAACCTAAAGATAATAGGTGTAGGTGAGAACAAAGATTTTCAACTTAACAAAAAATTATAGACAGAAACTTCCCTAACCTAAAGAAAGAGATGCCCATGAACATACAAGAAGCCTACAAAACTCCAAATAGACTGGGCCAGAAGAGAAATTCCTCCAGACACATAATAATCAGAACAACAAATACACTAAATAAAGACAGACTATTGAAAGCAGAAAGAGAAAAAGCTCAAGTAACCTATAAAGGCACGCCTATTAGAATTACACCAGACATCTCACTAGAGACTTTGAAAGTCAGAGGATCCTGGACGGGTGTTATACAGACCCTAAGAGAAGACAAATGCCAGCCCAGGCTATTGTACCCAACAAAACTCTCAATACCAAAGATGGAGAATCCAAGGTTTACCATAACAAAACCAAACTCACAAAGTATCTTTCCATGAATCCAGCCCTTCAAAAGATAATAAAGGGAAAACTCCAACACAAGGATGGAAATTATGCTCTAGAAAAAGCAAGAAAGTAACCTAAAACCTAACCTAAAAGAAGAAAGCTGCAAGTACTGAACCCTAACTCTAACCACAAAAATAACAGGAAGCAATAATTACTTTTTCCTTAATATCACTTGATATCAATGGACTCAATTCCCTAATAAAAAGACATAGACTAAGAGACTGGCTACATAAACAGGACNNAATATTTTGCTGCATACAGGAAACCCACCTCAGGGACAAAGACAGACACTACTTCAGAGTAAAAGGATGAAAAACTATTTTCCAGGCAAATGGTCTGAAGAAACAATCAGGAATAGCCATTGTAATATCTACTAAAATCGATCTTTTTTCCAGGTCGCCCAGGCTCCAGTCTGAGCAGGTGAGAGAGCGAATTGCAGAAGCAACACAGCTTCTGGAACAGACCCCATTTCGGCCTTCAGACATCCAGCACCTTCCCCTAGAGAGGAGAGGTGTCCGCCCAGGGGGAATCTCACTGCCTGAGCTGTTGAAGGAGCCATGTTTGCTCCTGGTCACCCAGGCTCCGGTCTGTGCAGGTGAGGTTGCTGACTGCCAAAGTTACACAGCTTCTGGGAGAGGCAGAAGCAACACAGCTTCTGGGACAGACCCCATTTCAGGCTCCAGGCATCTGGGCACATTCCCTAGTAGAGGAGAGGTGGCCACCCGGGAGGGCTATGTCCTCCAGAGCAGGTGAGAGAGCCATATTGTATCCAGGGACCCTCAGAGACTAGTCTTTACAGGTGAGTGTGCAAACTGCATTGGCGACACATCTTCTGGGACAGGCCACGTTTTGGGACTATATCTTCAGCCAAGAGGCAGTTTGAATGCCAGAATTCTGTGTACATTCCCTGCGAGAAGAGAGCTAGCCTGCAGAGAGTACTCTGATCACTGAGACTTAGGAGAGAGCTGGACTCCCAGGACTGCTGACAGGGGCTAACAGAATCACAGGAGGAACAAGCATCAACCAGAGACAACTATAACAACTGACACCAGAGATTACCAGATGGCGAAAGGCAAACATTAGAATCTTACTAACAGAAAGCAAGACGACTCAACATCATCAGAACCCAGCACTACCACCTCATCCAGTCCTGGATACCCCAACACACCCGAAAATAAAGACTAAAATGGAAAATCATATATCATAAAGCTGGTAGAGGACATTAAGAAGGGCATTAATAACTCACGTAAAGAAATACAGGAGAACGCTCCTAAAGAGGTAGAAGTCTTTAAAGAATTACAGGAAAACACTGCTAAACAGGCAGAAGTCCTTAAAGAGGAAACACAAATATCCCTTAAAGAATTACAGGAAAACACAACCAAACAGGTGATTGAATTGAACAAAACCATCCAAGACNTAAAAAGGGAATTAGAAGCAATAAAGAAAACCCAAAGTGATACAACTCTGGAGATAGAAACCCTAGGAAAGAAATCAGAACCCATTGATGCAAGCATCAGCAACAGAATACAAGAGATGGAAGACAGAATCTCAGGTGCATAAGATTCCATAGAGAACATGGGCACAAAAATCAAAGAAAATGCAAAATATAAAAAGATCCAAACTCAAAATATCCAAGAAATCCAGGACACAATGAGAAGACCAAACCTATAAGTAATAGGAGTAGATGAGAGTGAAGATTTTCAACTTAAAGGGACAGTAAATATCTTCAAGAAAATTATGTAAGAAAATTTCCTGAAGCTACACTAAGAGATGCCCATGAACATACAAGAAGCCTACAGAACTCCAAATAGACTGGACCAGAAAAGAAATTCCTCCCGACACATAATAATCAGAACAACAAA
>NC_034598.1:1949107-1961869 GCF_900095145.1 Mus pahari | reverse complement strand
TCAAAGACACGTTACACCACACACAATAACAGTGGAATCTTCAACACCCCACTCTCATCAATGGACATATCCTGGAATCAGAAACTAAACAGAGACACAGTGAAACTAACAGAAGTTATGAAACAAATGGATTTAACAGGTATCTACAGAACATTTTATCCTAAAACAAAAGGATATACCTTCTTCTTAGTATCTCATGGTACCTCCTCCAAAATTGACCATATAATTGGTCATAAAACAGGCCTCAACAGATACAAAAATATTGAAGTTATCCCATGCATCCTATCTGATCACCATGGACTAAGCCTGATCTTCATTAACAACATAAATAATAGAAAACAAACATTCATGTGGAAGCTGAACAACACTCTATTCAATGAGGAGTTGGTCAAGGAAGAAATAAAGAAAGAGATTAAAGACTTTAGAGTTTAATGAAAATGAAGCAACAACATACCCAAACTTATGGGATACAATGACAGCATTCCAAAGAAGAAAACTCATAGCCCTGAGTGTCTCCAAAAGATACTAGAGAGAAAATATACTAGCAGCCTAATAGCTCAAGAACAAAAGGAAGCAAATTCACCCAAAAGGAGTAGATGGCAGGAAATAATCAAACTTAGGGCTGAAAACAACCAAGTGGAAATGAAAAGAACTGTACAAAGTATCAACCAAACTAGGAGCTGGTTCTTTGAGAAAATCAACAAGATAGAGAAACCCTTAGCCAGACACACTAGCGGGCACAGGGACAGCATCCTAATTGAAAAATCAGAAATGAAAAGGGAGACATAACAACAGACCCTGAGGAAATGCAAAACATCATCAGGTCCTACTACAAAAGGCTATACTCAACCAAACTGGAAAACCTGGATGAAACAGAAAATTTCCTAGACAGATAACAGGTACCAAAATTAAATCAGGATCACATTAACTATTTAAACAGTCCCATTTCTGCTAAAGAAATAGAAGGAGTCATGAAGAGTCTCCCAACCAAAAAAAGCCCAGGATTAGATGGGTTTAGTGCAGAATTCTATCAGACCTTCAAAAAAGACCAAATTCCAATTCTCCTCAAACCAATCCAAAATATTGAATCAGAAGGTACTCTACCCAATTCATTCTATGAAGCCACAATTGCTCTGACACCCAAACCACATAAAGACACAACAAAGAAAGAGAACTTCAGATCAATTTCCCTTATGAATATCAATGCAAAAATACTAAATAAAATACTTGCACACCTAATCCAAGAACACATCAAAAGGATCATCCATCATGATAAAGTAGGCTTCTTCCCAGTGATGCAGGGATGGTTTAATATACAGAAATACATCAATGTAATCCAATATGTAAACAAACTCAAAGACAAAAAACACATAATCATCTCATTAGATGCTGAGAAAGCATTTGACACAATGCAACATCCCTTTAGGATAATAAAGATTAGAAAGATCAGGAATTCAAGGCCCACACTGAAACGTAATATAAGCAATATAGAGCAAACCAGTAGCCAACATCAAACTAAATGGAGAGAAACTTGAATCAATCTCACTAAAATCAGGGACTAGATAAGGCTTTACACTTTCTCCCTGCTTATTCAATATAGTACTTGAATTCCTAGCCAGAGTAATTAGACAACATAAGGAGATCAAGTGGATACAAATTGGAAAGGAATAAGTCAAAATATCACTATTTACACATGATATGGTGTATAGAAGTGACCCTAAAAATTCCACCACAGAACTCCTAAACCTGATAAACTACTTCAGTACAGTATCTGGATATAAAATTAACTCAAAAAAATCAGTGGCCTTTCTCTACACAAAGGTTAAACAGGCTGAGAAAGAAATTAGGGAAACAACACCTTAGTCACACATAACATAAAATACCTTGGTGGGACTCTAACTAAGGAAGTGAAAGATCTGTATTATAAGACCTTCAAGTCTCAGCCACACTTGGTGGTGCAAGACTTTAATCTCTGTGGGGAACGAGTGTGACCAAGTCCCATGAATCCTGTTTACCAAGAACCTGAGCCTGCACACTTGAAGGATACTGTGATGTCTGCCCAATGAGTCACTGGCCTCCCTGGCTGAACTTTGATTGTATCCAGGAGAGGAGGGAGGGATTAGGTCAGAGAACTGATGAAAAACAAAAGCAGGATGTGCCGGGGGGGGGGGTGTAAGAGGGAGAATGCTGTTTTTGAAAAAGCTGTTTGAGAATGCTGTTGGAAAAAGGTGTTTGGGAAAGAAGTTTGGGAAACCTTCCTTGGCATTTGTGTCATTTTTTTCCCTGTCTCTGCCAGTCGGAGTTCAGGGTTTTAGGCATCTGGTAGCCCATATGGGGAATCTGAACAGGCCATCTGATGCCCTGTGTGAGGAAGAAAAGAAGAAAAGGCCAAGAAAGAAGCAGAAAAGAAAGCAAAAGCAGAAGACAGGTGGAAGGAACAGGAAGCCAAAGAAAAGTAATGACAAGCTGAATTAGAAGCTGTTCAGTTGGCTAAGGAGAAAGAAGAGGAAGAAGTTAGAAAAAGGAAAGGCAGAAACTTCAGAACTCCTGCAAGAGCTGGAACGAGAAAAAGGAGTTATGGGGGAGTTCCATGGTAAGTAAGAATTAATCTAGCACTAGGAAGAGGCTCCCCGGTGGAGGGACAAAGCTAATCTCCCAGTATAGGCACAAGTTAAGCTCCCGGGATTATGGGACTGAGTTAGGCTCCCAGTAGAGGGATGAATTTAAAAGTAAAGAAGTAAGAATTAATCTAGCACTAGGAAGAGGCTCCCCAGTGGAGGGATGAAGTTAGGCTCCCAGTGTAGGACGGAGTTAGGAAAGTCTAGCCTCCAAAAGTGACAGAAAACCTCAGACCCAAAGGCAAAAGAAGCCATGGGATCCGCCGCTTCAAAAGTAAAAATAAAAGCTGCATCAGCGCGGCTTCTCAAACGAAGTGGAGTTAAATTAAAAAATGAAACTATAGACAAATTTTTGGAAACAATAAAGAGGCACCCTGACTTCTAGAAGAGGGATATGTGAACCCCTGATATTTGGAACGACTAGGTTGAGACTTGCAGGCTGTGGATTAGATTACCCTATTACTGTCGGGCATGCTAGCCATTTGGAATTTAGTCAAATTTTGCCTGACAGATGAGAGTGGAAAGTATAATGCTGAGATAGAAAAAGGGGTAGAAGCATTAGAGGAAGTAAAGGAAGTTATGTCTCAAGATAGTAATCAGCAGAAAAGAAAGGAGGCTAAAAGACAGGAGAGTACTGATGAGAGTACAGAGGAATCGTCAGATAGTGGAGACATGTTCCTGAGGCAAGGAAATTTTGTGAAAAACTAGACAGGATATCCTCTACAAGTATATGAACAAATTAATAATTGTGCCCTCGGGGCATGGAGAATGCTTTCAGAAACAGGAGATCTAGGATCCAGCTTGTCTAAAGGGGAGAAAGAATCTTTCTCCAAATTTTTAGCCAGGATGGTTGAGACTGCAAGTAGAGTCTTCCCAGATGTGGATGCAGCCATGTCACTCGTCAAACAATTAGCCTATGAACAAGCAAACAAGGCTTGCAGGGATGCCATATGACCCTACAAAAATAAGGCAATGGATGTCTGGATAAGAATGTGCAGAGATGTCATGGATACCCCTCTTACTAATCAAGGGTTGGCTGCAGCTATTTAAAAAGGATTCTTAATTTTTAAAATTTGGAGGTTGATGGCCATTTTGCTGTGGATTGTCATTGCTCTCCACATGTTGCTAAATCTGTGTCTCTTATGGAAGGACGTCCTTACTGGACAATGGAAAGGCCCTGATCAGGTTTTGGTATGGACACAGGGAGCACTGTGCATCTTTCCACAGGATCAAGAAAATCCCCTTTGGGTGCCAGAACGCTTGACACAACCATGGAGAAAGAAATCTACCGATAAGTATGGAGATGGCTCAGAAGAGAGAGTTATGAGGGATAGTGAAGGCCCTTCCCCTACCAGTTCCCCTAAGTGTTGATGATGGTGTTTATCCCAGATTCTTTGCAATGCCTTGTTTAATGTATCCTTGAAGGGGAGTCTGTGCTTTTCTATGAGAAATAATTGTAAACTTACTTCTGTACGTATGGTACCTCCCTTTTTCTTTATAGTTAGTAATAGGACTGGTTCTTTTGAATTAGAATGCTCCAATATCACATGCTTTTTGTCTCAGTGCTTTAATGCTACTAGACGCCCCTGGTGATGGTGACCAGAATACCCACAGCCATACCCTGGCCTCTGGAGGTACAGGAGGGTCAGTTGTCAGTGCTCCTAAGGAATAGGAGAGATTTTGGAATTACAGCCACTATCGTTACAGNAGTGATTGGAGATGCTGTGGTGGATGGTATGCATGCGCAGGTGGGCGGAGGCCGACCTATGACCCCCGACTCAAGCTATGGTGGCTATAGAGTCAGGTAATTCACCCCACGTTTGGCTCAGTATGATGGATCATTAATCCATGACAGGTAAGACTCTCACATGTGCATACCAACCTAAGACAGGGTGGTGAAAATGAGTTCACAACACCAATGATAGGTAAGGATGTAACATGGTTGAGGGCAACCTAAGACAGATGTGATCCCAGAGCCATTTTAATTAAACAAAATGGGGGATATGTGGGTAGTGGGTGTGTCCAAGCCCCTTGATCCCTGTTTACCAAGAACCTGAGCCTGTGCACTTGGACGATCCTGTGCTATTGCCTGATGATTCACTGGCCTCCCTGGCTGAACTCTGATTGTATCCAGGAGAGGGGGGAGGGATTAGGTCAGAGGACTGATGAAAAACAAAAACAGGATGTGCCCCGGGGGAGGAGGGAGAATGTTGTTTTTGATAAAGCTGTTTGAGAATGCTGTGGGAAAAAGCTGTTTGGGAAAGAAGTTTGAGAAAACTTCCTTGGCATTTATGTCGTATTTCCCCGTCTCTGTCAGTCAGAGTTTGGGGTTTGCTGCAAATCTCAGTGCTCAGGAGGCAGAGGCAGGTGGATCTCTGAGTTTGAGGCCAGCCAGGTCTACGAAGTGAGTTCCAGGACAGTCAGGGCTATACAGAGAAACCCTGTCTTATAAAACAAAAAAACAACAAAAACAAAAGTACAGCAAGTGTACTTAGCCTCTGCTCTAACTCTCCAGCACTAGATATCTGATTTAAGGGATGGAGGAAATTAATTGATGACCTAATGTCACTCTTTTCTTGGATGAAACCTACTCTGAGTCAGATATTTAAAATATTGTTTGAACTTCATCATGTATTAAATGTGTTAGTAATTAATCTTCTTGGTAACAAAATGAGAATAACAGATATATTTAACAAACAATAATAATAAATTAAAATACATATTTCTGTAATTATTGGTAAAACAAATTCAGTAGTAAAGATTTCAAATTACAAAGGCTGATGGAAGTACCTATCTTATAACAAAACTGAGAAATGCAGGGACATTCGAAGATAACTCAATGCTTACTGAAGCTTACTGATTCGAAGATAACACACTGCTCTTGCTGAGGACCAGAGATCGATATCCTGCCCACAACAGGTGGTTCACAAGTACCTGTTACTCTGACTTCATGGGGAACCTGATACCTCTGGCCTCTTAGGGTACTGACTTCTGTGAACATAGCACCACCCAGTCACAAAATTAAGATATAACTTAAAAGAGTAAAATGTTTATACTTTTAGTAAGGCAATATAACCCATCAGGGTAATGATATAATGATATATCACAGACAGTGGTTATATGTAGGTTGTGTGTGTGTGTGTGTGTGTGTGTGTGTGTGTGTGTGTGTGTGTGTGTAGTGAAATTACAGAGATCATGGTTTATTATAAACTGTGACTGTAAGGCTGGAGTGATAAATGGCTGAGTGATTAGTAATAATCCTGAGTTCAGGTCACAGATATATGAGTTACATCACAACCAATTGTAACTCCAGTTCCAGGGAGTCCAATGCCCTCTTTTGGCAAGGTCACAAAAATAGAACATATGCACATAAATATGTATAAATGAAAATATTTAAAACTAGAAGCAGTTAATTATTATAAAATTTAAAATTGCATTCAAAGTGAACATTTATTTTTCTAATTCCACATGAGGGCAACAAAATTAATTGAATTTTGAGAACCATCCTTTTCTATAAAAATGCAATGGATGAAAATGTGGAACTCAGAAAGTCCACTCTATAAGGGAGTTTTACTTAAAAAGGTATAGCTGTGTGAACTTACACCCTATAGTGTGAACAGGAAGTTAACTTAACTTTGAAAAACACATTTGAGTTCTATAGATATCTGTATTTCATTGACTATAAATTATACTCTAAGTCAGGTATTTCTTATGGTGATATTATGAAATGCAAGGAAACAATACAGTAGAGGCATAATATCTTATCTGGTTCACAGAAGTGTGAGAAAATAGTAAGAGCTGTTGTGCAGGGAGGGAAGAATCAGGAAGTTATTGGAAAGATGGTGGAGACCTTAGGGACAATTAAAAAAATGTCTGGAATACAGTGTGTCCTGAGAATGGACAGAAAGAGACAAAGACCGTAGACTCTAGCCACATATGTAGCAGAGGATGGCATTATCTGGCATCAATAGGAGGATAAGCCCTTGCTCCTATGAAGGCTCAATTCCCCAGTGTAGGGGAATGCCAGGGCTATGAGGTGGGAGTGGGTGGGTGAGAGGGGGAGCATTCTCATAGAAGCAGGGGGAGGGGGTATGAGAGGGGGGTTTCCAGAGGAGAAACTGGGAAAAGGGTTAACATTTGAAATATAAACACATAAGTTATTAATTAAAAAAAGGAAAAGAAGAGAGACACAGTCTATTTAAAAAGCCTTTCAGGGGTTTTCACGCCAAAAAAAATGAAGACTATACAAAATAATTTAAGGGTTAGATATTTAAAAGAAAATCAAACTACATAATGGAAAGAAAGTAAAAGTAATATGAAAGAAAGTATTTTCTGGCTCTGGCATTTGCTGCTTCATTCCAAATCTCCTATAGTTATTACAAAACCATATCTAGCACATGGAGAAACAGACCACCACTATGAACTACTGCTATTTTCTATGCGATCTTACCATATGGCTTTTGTAGATGAGAGGCATGTTACTGCTAATATGTTCAAAAGAAGTCTTTATACGTTCATTTTTCACATAATAGGGGTTATTAGGTTGCTGTGAGCCTCTTCAGGAACCTGTTTGCTTTATTTATTTTTATTGTTTAGATATTACAGTATAATTGCATTTCATACTTCTTTTTCCTCCCTTCAAAAGTTCTGTATCCTCTTCCCACTCTCCTCAAATGCATGTTGTCTTTCTTCATTGCTATTGAATGTATACTTGTATTTGTCTGTATATACATAGATGCTCTTATTTATAAACCCTCTTGTTTGTTGTATGTCTATTGTCTGGGCTGACTATTTGGGACTGGGAAAACAATTGGTGTGCTCTTCCCTGGGAAGGACTACCTTTCTTACTCCTGTCTTTCCTCAGTTGCCAGTAGTTCTTTGTGTTGGATTCAAGTCTCAGGGTTTCCCCTATCATGTTTTGCATGTTCATTGGTGTCCTTGCTTAACTTGTGTTTGAGCAGTCATGTTGTTAAGACTTTATGGGTGAATCTTCTGATGATATTAGAAGGCACTATCCAACAACATACTCCGATATTTTGTTTCTTAACAAACTTTCTTTTTCTTTTTTTTAAACTTTCTGCTCACCCATTCAACTTTTTCTGTGAGCAATTTGGACTTTATTTACATTTCTGTTGACAGAGGATGTTTCTTATATTACACTTCATCTTTTCAGTATTAATCAAAAAGCTAGAATATGGGCTTCGACAAAACTCATACAGACAGTAGCTAAAGGGACCCTAATGCCAAACTGGACCCTTGGCTCCATCTGCCTAGTGAATTTCCAATGGTGGAAACACATGAGACACAATACAAACCAATTTGTGGCAATTTCATGTGCAATGGTTTAATACCTAATTGAGGAAAAAAATGTACAATGTTGTAGGAGCCTGTAGATAGAAGTCTTGTGGGCTTATCCTCTTTACTCACCTTACATGGGTGACCCATGGATGCAATCATGTGTAGCCTTTATATGGTCTATCAGAAGTTTGTCTCAAGTTTAAACAAGGTAGCACTAAGTATTAACCAATCTTAAACAATTCTAGGTGACAGACTAATTATAAGACATCCATCTAAATCTGTCTTATTCTCCTACTCTAACTTTCTCCTCACTCCTTTTACTTGTAATTATATTTCCAAAATAATAATGCATCACCCAAACCTTTACTTTGTCCCTTTCTCTCTAAGGAAAAAGAGGTCCAGTAACAGGCCCAAACTGGGATCTACCCCAACATCTGACACTATTACTGATGCTTTGGTGTGCTCACAAAAATGGGCCTATCATGACTGCCCTCCGAAAGACCCAAAAAACAACTGAAATAGTCAGAGGCAGATATTTACACCCAAACAACCAAATGGACAGAAGCTGCTGACCCCTGTGGTTGAATTAGGGAAAGGCTGGAGGAAGCTGAGGAGGAAGTTGACTCTTTATGAAAATGAGCAGTCTCAACTAACTTGGGCTCTGAGTTGATGATACTGGCCACCAACCATGCAATATACACCAGCTGATATGATCCCCTAACACATAAGTAGCAGAGGGCTGCTGGATTTGAACTTAATCAGAAAAGATGCACCTAACCCTCAAGAGAGTTGAGGCCTCAGGGAGTGGAGAAGTCTGGTAAGGCAGGGGTGGATGTTTGGGACATCCTTTTGGAGAGGGGGGTTGCAGGGGGAGGCAGTATGGGATGTGGAACAGTCAAAGGGTGAACCGGGAGGGAGATAAAGTCTGGAATATAAAAAAAGATTAAAGAATAAATTTTAAAAAACTTAAAAAGGGAAAGAATTCTTCAGGACTTGGAAATTATAGCAAATGCTGTTCCAATATTTCTATATACTTCACAGTAAGTGTGCTGTGGAGAACCGGAGGATCAGTGACTTTGCTTTGAGAACTTTTTTTCCTGATAGCCTCTGAAGCTATACCGTCATCCACATACAGCCATGTATTATACTCTTTAGGCAGTCTCCTGTCACACAATAGGAATATGAACAGAGAAACTCTGGCTACAGTGATGTAGGTGTTTCCTTACCATGGTCACTATAGCTATATCTGACATAAACTCTTAATATTCTAGTATTTATACATGATAAACATGCATTCTTCAAGAAATTTATTATTTCTGCTCTCTAAATGACAAAAGCTTATCATTATTCACCATGTAAGTATCATGGATATTTGATAGATATAGCCTAGCAAAATGTATTTTTCAGAAAAAATGGAAATAATACTGTATGCATTATTTTCAGGAGCCCGATGGTATGGAAGACAGGACAAAATCTTTTTGAACACAGCTAGTAGAAATCTGGGTCCTTCATAACCAGAAAAACATTAATTTTGAATATCTTCAGATGTGCAAAAACAAATACAAATGTTAAACTATCAAGTTATTTATAATTGCCTATGGAATCTACCTGCTTCCTCACATCTGTTTCAAGAAAAGCCTTCAGAACACACTTAAGACCCATGATAAGATAGCCACTGCCCACTCAGAAAATACCCAAGCGATCAAAAATGCTAAACATAACCTGTGGGTGAAATTGAGTTCATGGACTACCTTATTAAATCTTGGTATAAAGTCACAGTAGAATTCCATAATTTTTAGAAGATAGACTAGGTGTCCCATGAGAAGTAATTATATTATTTGAAAATTAGTTCTGGTGCATTCATGGCTACAATGTACCTTATTAAAAGAAGACACGCATTTGTGCTATTAATATAAACTGTCATGCCGCAGCACGTATATTAATACCTGATCCCCATTTAGTGGTGCTTTGGGGAAGGTTGTGGACCTTTAAAAGATGGAACTTTCTGAAGGATGAAGGATGTAGGTCACTGCAAACGGGCCTTGTAGCTTTAAAGCTTGGCCCCACTTCTCTTGTATCTCTGCTTCCTCATTGTGGTGGTAATGTGTTCTTCCACTGTGTTCTTCCTGCCTGCAGGCATGTTTTACATGCCACTCTATACTGTCCCTCTAGAATGGGAAACCAAAATAATCCCTCTCTCTCTTTTAAGTTGCTTTTCATACATGATTTTAGCACAGCAATATAAAGCAACTAAGACAAAATGAAAACAACATATAAAATAAATATCAACATACACCTAGATCATTGAAAAATAGTTAATTATGGTTAAAATATAGAAATGAATACCATGGATAAGCAAATATGAAAAAGGATATACAGCAAGCAGCTGTATTATTTGGACACTCTACTGTTACATAATACACATAAATGAAGAAACCATGGCAACAGAGATATAGATATTTCCACATCATGGTCAACATTACATCTCTCACAAAATCTTAACATTCTTGTTGCAATAACTCCATTCATCCCAAATATGCCCCAGCAATGAAAACATGATACAATGAATATGAATACATGCTGTGTGCCTAGATTGGAAAGATCTACCACTATACTACCATCTTCCACATCTATGAGACCCCCTTAGAACTTGCAGTTTCTCCAGGCCATGTGCTTCTGCTCTGCTTTTCTTCTTCTTCCTCCTCTACATCCTCTCCCTCTTCCATTTTCTCCTCTTTCTCCCCACCTTTGGCTCTACCCTCCCTTTTATCTGCCCAATCATCAGTGGGAAGGTTTACAGGAAATTTCCTCAGTACTTACTCATTCCTTGTTTGCAGCCCTTCACAGGAGAACAGGACTAACATAAAATAAAATTAGCCCCAGGGCTATCCACAACATGTTCTAGCATAGATGGATGCTAACAATGTGTTCCCTAAAAAGTGCAGTATTTCTGCTCTAAAGGATAGTGCTTTGTTATGGGTTCACTATACAAATATCTTGCTTTTCACATAGGCTTCTCTAATTTCTGTTTCTACTTCTACTAAACTGAAAAGGGGGAAATATTAAAAAGAAAAATCTCTTATTTGCTGTAGACTCAACTATATCAATGCATCTGACATGAGTAATTTTGATTTTTAGAAAAATAAATTAGTACTGAAAAGTATTTTAAACAAACAATAATTTTAGAAATACCTGGCAATTTTGAAAAGTATTAAGTGTATATTTTGGAAAATTTTCAATTTACCCATGCGTGGTAAATAAAATACAATCTGTACCTTAGATATTGTAAGGTCACTGAAATCCTAGAACAAAAGGAAAATGTCAGTTTTCACTATTGTAATGAGTGACCACAACATGAATACTTATAGAATACTCATGGAAAGCAGAGTTCAGGAGAAATGAACAGTATTTAAAGAGTTACAAGAGAAAACATTTTAAATTAGAACCCTGATACCATTTAAGTACCCTCTGTAGAAAGAATATAAACAGTTCTGATAAAATTAATATAAGGCAACCCATCACTTCTTGCTCTTCACTGATTTAACAACTGTTCTAAAAGTAGTTTTTAATCCTTAAGGGAAAGGATTTGAACAGAAACACAGATTGAGAAAAATATTGTTAAACATTCACACACAGAAAGCTGTTTTACCTGTCAAATCTTATAAAATACAAACGAGCAAAACAGACAAGTCCGCAACACATATTACTATAAAACTATAATTAAGTTTTGCTCATTGAAATAAGCTAAATACAGTAAGTTGATCCAATATAGTTGAAAGACGTCTGCATTTTATCAGAAGTTATTTCTTGAATTAGGAGTAGACATCCTGCTTCTTAGAGCAATAACTAAAGATAAATTTGAAAAGATAAGTACATTGAGATGATTACTTAATTACTCTGACACTTCATTCCTGATGATGCCTGCAGCAGTGAAAATTCAAGAACATCTCCACGTCAATGTGCCATTTTTCATTAAAAAGCTATTATACCCCAGGGATTCTAAACATTCACTATTTCTCTTTGAGAAGAGACTATGAACAAATCTTAAAATCCATTGGCTGTAATTTTGGTGGATACTTTACGGTATTACTCATTGCTTTAGTACTCAAAAGATATTAGGTGTGTAGAGAAAACACAAAATTACTTGCATATAAATAATAAAATGACTCATTCCCAAGAAGGAAGATAGTTCAGGAACTTATTCAATATTGACTATCTATCTATCTATCTATCTATCTATCTATCTATCTATCTATCTATCTATATATTCACTATAAAATATTTTGGTATATATATATTCACTACAATATATATATATATATATATATATATATATATATATATATATATATACCAGTCATCAATTAGATATTCAGAATTCTAGGATAGCCTTAAAATAACTGATAATTCAATAAAAGTTAGGTTTAAATTATTGATGAACTTTTTGAAACTTTTAATAGCACAGAAGTTGTCTGGCTAGGGGCGAGCTGAGGTTATTAAAAAGTGACATGATAGAACATCTTTATTAATTAATATTTTGTATTTTGCATGTAGTAACAATTACACAGTCATAAGTATTTGCCAATATGTATCAAATTGGACATTAAATGACATTATTTTGTATTTAAAATAATAACCAAACATGATAAAACTTGCCAAACAGCCTAACTTCAAAAGTTAATCATCACTGGTCAACACGTTACAATTTAAATTTACCTGTGAACAAACACTGATTTCTTCTATTTAGAAAAAATACAAAAGATTCCGGGGGACCCGCAGCTGGACCCGATCGTCCTGCGCCTCTCCTGCCCAGGAGGGGTGTTCGCCTGGCGGCTGTCCACAGGCC
>NC_034598.1:1929366-1949096 GCF_900095145.1 Mus pahari | reverse complement strand
AAAAAAAAAAAAAAAAAGATTCCATGTTCTGGTTTCTACCGGAGCACAATTTTTGTTGTTGTTGGTTTTGTTTTTGTTTGTTTTCATCTTAAGGGAGGACAGTTATCAAGTAATACCTAGATAAAAAAGGAGTCAAATTACAGTAGTATATTTTCTGTGAATGGATCACCACAAATTAGGTATAAATGTAGGGTTCAGGAAAGTAATACATGTAGCAGAGAAAATAAGAGAGCAATGATGCAGAAGCTTCATAGAGCTATGTTTATGTCTATGTCATTACTATCAGCAAATACTCTACTAGGCTAAGTGGAAAGCTCTCATAATTACTCTCTGGGTTAATGTGATAACGTGATATTCAATTCTGAGCTAATTAGATACTGCATAGTATTAACCTTTTTCTCTATCATTTTTTTGCAACTTAATATCTACTAGAATTTATACTTTCATAAATAGTTTATTTGGACCTTAGAAACAAATCAGTAATTTTAGTGTAATGGAGTTGAAGTTCATAGTCCATAGCTTGATTCTATTCACTAACCATTTTGGGGGGAGAGGTATGTTGATATCTACAATCAAACTATGCATAAAACCAGTAGGTTCTGGTGAGCAGAAAAAAACAAAAAAGAAAAAAGAAAAGAAATGCAGGCAAGACATCTGTTTCACAAATTCTATGAAAGGAAAGTGGAGAAAGAAAACCAAATCACAGAGCACCAAAACAATTCAACTGAGGTAAATAACCAATATACTGGTTCAAAGCAAAGGTCAAAGGTCAATAAAAGCTAAGAACTTCATAGTTTATTGACACCAAAGTAAAATAAGGCTTGTACTTGATTTTTGATATGTTGAAAACTACCAGAGATCTATATTATTGCAATTTCTTCTTTCAGTTGTCTATGTGCTATTTCCAAAATACTGTATTTTTCTATAATATGTAATTAAAATTTTCAACACAAGTTCCATTTTACAACATTGGTTACTTCTATTTGTTTAAACTGAAAAAATAAGAAGGTTATAGTACCCTTAAGGCCAAAATAATAATAGTAATATTAATAGCAATGATGATGATAATGGTAATGATAATGATAATACCTAAAATATTGCTTTTCTTTCCTAAAGTCACTTTTAGATACAATATGGTATTCAAGAGTGAAACAGATTTTTGTGCATGAATTCTGCTTTTAATGGAAATACTGTCCAAATATATTTTGTGGTTCCAAGACTATCAGTTAAGGACAAAATTATTTCTAGGTTAAATATTTTAAACTATAATTTTTATTATTTCCCACAAGCCACACAAATGGAGACAAACAAATAATTTTTAAAAACTTCAAATATTCTGACTAATGTTAGATTGAAGAAACTAGTTCACTGGGAAAGAAGGAAAAATGATAGTATGTCAGAAGCATAGAAGCCAAGGGTGGTTGTCCATAGGAGAAATACTGCTGCTCTATACCACCCTATGCTTTATTAGGAGTTATAGACCATCCTGGAATACATATCAGAAATTGTCTCCATAAATACATAAGTAAATAAATGAACAAGTAAATAGACATGTTATATTTGTAGGAATTATAGTTTCATTGTTAAATTTGCCTTGCTATGGTGAAATTCTATCAAAGTAATTATGGCTCATTGGATTTCTATGCATAACCACATAACCTATGAAGTAAACTGTGGGTTATGTCAATATCCACAAAGTGACTATTCTTCCTCTAAGTGAATGAATATTTGTATGTAAAAATATTCCATAAAATTGGATTCTGCTTTAATTCCGGCACTCGGGAGGCAGAGGCAGGCGGATTTCTAAGTTTGAGGCCAGCCTGGTCTACAAAGTGAGTTCCAGGACAGCCAGGGCTATACAGAGAAACCCTGTCTCAAAAAAACCAAACAAACAAAAAATTGTATTCTGAAAATAATGACTAATTGAGACTGCTGATCCTCCTACAGGGTTGTCCTCCTCCTCAATTTCTTCCAGATTTTTCCTAATTCAACCACAGGAGTCAGCAGCTTCTGTCCATTGGTTGGGTGCATGTAGCATCCTCCCAGCCTAGCCTGCTTCCTTCCTGCAGTCTTTTCCCTTCCCCAGCTTGCCTTCCAGGGAGGACCCAGGGAGGACTGCTGGCAGAAATACTCAGGTGCAAATATCTGCATCTGATTATTTCAGCTGCTTGTTCGGTCTTTCAGGGCAGTCTTGAGAGACCCTGTTTTTGAAAGCTCCATAGCCTCAGTAACAATGTCAGGCCTTGGGGCCTCCCATTGAGCTGGATCCCACTTTGGGCCTATCGCTGGACCTTCTTTTCCTCAGGCTCCTCTCCGTTTCCATCCCTGAAGTTCTTTCAGACAGGAACAATTATGGGTCAAAGTTTTGAATGTAGAATGGCAAGCCCACCCCTCACTTCATGCTGTTTTTCTGCTGGAGGTGGACTTTATAAGTTTCCTCTCCCCAGTGTGGGCATTTCATCTAAGGTCCTCCCTTTGAGTTCTGGGACTTTCTCACCTCCCAGATCTCTTGTACATTCTGGAGGGTCCCCACAACCTCCTCCCTCTCGAGGTTGCCTGTTTTCATTTTTTCTGCTGGCCCTCAGGGCTTGAGTCCTTTTCCCCCACCCAATACCAATTGAAACCCAGCAGTCTCAATTAACCTGGATCCCTGAGATCTCTCAAATACTAGACCACCAACCAGGCAGCATACACCAGATGATATGAGACCCCCAAACACATATATAGCTGAGGACTGCTGGGTCTGAGTTCAGTCAGAGAAGATGAGCATAATCCTCAAGAGTCTGGAAGTCCCATGGAGTTTAGATGTCTGGTGGGGTATGTGTGGGATGAGGACATCCTCGTGGAGACAGGAGGCCAGGTAGGAGGTATGGGATGTGGAAGAGTCAGAATGTGGAACAGGAGTGGAATAAAATCTGGAGTGTAAATAGATAAACAAACAAACAAACAAATAAAAGATTAAATAAAAGCAAAAGAAAAGAAAAATAGGAGTTGGGACACTTTGAGAATTACCCAATAGTTTAAAATGCAACTCAGTGTGCATTCAATATAATTTCTTAGAAGAAGGAACCATTCATATTTGCATTTACATTTGAAATACTGGAAACAGATTTCCACTTGAATAATATAGCATGTAGAGTGTGTGGTAC
Source organism: Mus pahari (assembly GCF_900095145.1). Lineage (NCBI taxonomy): Eukaryota > Metazoa > Chordata > Mammalia > Rodentia > Muridae > Mus > Mus pahari. The sequence goes on along the minus strand of NC_034598.1, from coordinate 1,945,947 downwards.
ACATAAAGATTTTTATTTAAGTAGTTTAGAATTAAAAATAGAAAATAATGAACTAATAATAAAACGTAATTACTCTGATGACATTCACAGCACTATTCTACCAGGGCTCATCTATTGTCAGGCTGCTTGTCACTCTAGTTCTCACAGTGCTCATATATTAGTAATGTGGATAGCATATTTCAGGACCATGAAAGCTAGCCATTTTTTCCATATTCTATGAACCAAGTATGCACTGTCTTCAGCAACAGGGTTTTACTATAAAGTTCTGGAGTATGCCATGATCATTGGCAATATCTTGCAATGTTTGGGTTCTATAAGACATTACTAGCCAACATCAAAAGAGGTATCCTGTACCCGGTAATGTAACATGTACGTTTGACAGCTTATGTTTTCTAGTAGAACATTGTTGTTCCATTATAGGCTAACTAAATTTAAACTGTTTATGTACGGGTATGCAGAGATTTTTTGCAGTAACTTTCCAACTCAAATAAGTCCCAGCAATGAAAATATGACTCAATTCATATGAATACATGCTGTGTGCCTAGATTGGGCAGATCTACCACTACACTACCATCTTCTCCATCTATGAGACTCCTTAGAACTTGAAGTTTCTCCAGGCCATGTGCTTCTGCTCCATTTTTCTTCTTCTTCTTCCTCCTTTGCGCCCTATCCCTCTTCCATTTTCTCCTTTTTCTCTATCCTCACCTTCCATTCCACCTTCCCTTTTATCTGCCCAATCATCAACTCTCCTTTATTTTACAAATTAAGGTGGGAAGAAGGCTTACAGGAAATCACCCAAGTGCTAACTCATTTCTTGTTTGCAAACATTCACAGGAGAATGGAATTAACATCAAATATAATTAGCCCCAGGCTATCCACAACAGATTTGAGGAAAGTTTTGCAGTATTTGGTTTTCATATAACTTTTCAAAGTTATATGAAAATTATTTTAATATCAATGGATTGACAACAAACAAAATATAAATGGTGAATATTTTAAACTTCTATTAAAATGCCCATAAAAATAGTGAAGTATTTCTTTACTGCAGATGGTAGGGGGAACTATCATTAATTAACTTAGTCCATATGTCTTTATAAATTGTCTTATAGAATTTAACATTCTTAATATGTGATCATCTGTGATGTTGGGATATTGGATGGAGTGGTACATTAGTTATCATTAGAAACATAAGTGTGATAGGTTGTTTTGGATGCCAACCTCGTGAGAATATAGTGCCCTGTTGTTTAAGCAAGAATCTAATTGTTCTGAAGGCATATTATAGATGTGACTGGCTCCCATACTAGATTGACTGGTTAACTTTAAATAAGATATATTACTCTGTATAATGGAGTTGTCCTTTATTCAATTAGCTAGAAGCTGTTAAACCCGGGTTTTAGAGAGAACTTAGTTTCACGAGTACACTATTAACCACTTAGAGTTTATAGCCTGGTCTCCTATACTGCACACTTCAGCCTTGCCTGTCTTATGTGTGAGTCAATATTTAATAACTTCCTAGACTTAGATAGATAAGTAGGGCTGTTGATAAACTGTCCATTCACAGAATAGATAGGGGCTGAGATGAATGAATGGATGAATTGACAAATAAAGAATCATGAATCGTATGAAATTCTTTTTTTTTTTTTTTGCTATTCTAGAAGGATTCAATAAAAGAAGAGAAGTATTGGTGAAAGAAAGAAGGGGGATAATAGACCAGTGAATGACAGCCAGTATCTAACATCCAAGTTGCAAAAATAGGAATAATTTTGAAAATAGAAGGCTGTATCTTTTCTCATATGTAGAACTTGTAATGTTTTGTATAAGTCATGAAATTAGAAATGGGACTCTGAAAGGAAGAAATGAGCTGGGAGAAAGAGAACTATGAAAAGTCAAAAGGTAGTGAATGATTAAGTGTGTAATAATCCTGGATGAGAATGCCATGGTGAAACCTATTATGTTGTACAGCTGTCACACATCATAAAATATTCAAAAGAGAATGGTGCTGAATACTGTAAAAACAAAAGGCAGAAATGGAGGTAAATTTTCTTCTTCTTTTTGTTTTTTTACCCCCAGGAGTCAAATAAGGAATCTTTACTCTCTGGCAATCCACTCAAACTGGGAAACTGGGGACTCTTTTGAAAAAAAAAAAAAAAAGAGTGGGCTTGGTTAGATGGTGCCTCAATGTTAGAGCTCCAGTAAGCGAGGTACAGTGATAAACACCATGGGAACTGGAAGCACGTGCAAAGGAACATAAAGAAGCTTTGGGCCAGAGGTGAATAAACCTTGTAGAAGAACAAGGTAAAAGTAACATATGTTTTGTGTATGTGTTTATAGCTATGCGAAAATCTAGAGAATCAAAGGTAATACTCATATGTGCTTTTAGTCTTTGGAACCTGACTAGAGATAGTTTACACCTGAAACATGAGTTTGAGAAAAAGCAGTCCTCTCCACTATCTGGGGATGATTTGGTGAAAGAGAAGGAAAATGAATATAAGCTGTTTTAAAGCTCTCCAAGAGACAGGAGCAGGTCAGGAGACATCCTGCCCCCTCTCTGGCTCCTACTGGAGGAATGCTTGGTTCTGGGTCTCTTAAGTAGGATATCTGGGTCTCTTCGGAATGTCTAACTCTCTTTCCTCTCTGTTTATTGTCTGTCCTTGGTGCGCTAATCTGTCCATATCCGTCAAAACTGACTGTTCTATGTGACGTCTATGTTTTTGTTTTGTGGTTTGATTGATTGTTTTTCTGTTTCATGTTCAAAAGCAAAAATGGTTAAAACTTTATCTGCTGGTTGTTCAGCCCTTTATTTAGTTTTACCTCATTTCAAAGAGAGAGAGAGAGAGAGAGAGAGAGAGAGAGAGAGAGAGAAATAAACAGTATCAATTCATCAATTCCTCTCTGGAGACCTACAACTGTAGTTAGGAGTCTAGCACAGCTGGAGAAGCCCTCCCAGACCTTCTCTGAAAAGCTGCTCTTAAAGGGACAGCAGCTTCTCAAGTTAGATGGTAAGGGAACTGATGGCTGTTTTTCCTACAAAAACCTCTGTGCTTGTGGTTATTGGATTCATCAGGTGACAAAGTGTTCCTCTCTTGAAATTACAGCTAGAAAGATTAAGAATTTTGTTTGGCTTAAATAAGCAAATCTATGCAGCCACTTCATTTTTGTTTCTGAATGGTTTTAAAAGTATAAATATGTTTTACGTGTCTTGGTTATAAATCATTGGCTTATAAGTTATTGGTTATGATTAAAAAGTTGTAACATTGGTAACAGAAAGTTGGTTTAAAACTGGTACCTCCAAGTTGGAGTAAATCAGAAATACAGCATGTGGCCTAAGTCAATCCATGGAAACAGGTCTCTAAAGATACACCTAAATTGGGTAATATTTCATGTAATTCTTATCCTAGAAACCAGACTTATAAAAGATAGCATTCAGGGCAGTGTCTCTTTGAGGTATTACAAGCTGCACTGTCTTGTGTTTGTGTGCAGGAACGGGCAGCCAAACATTGTAGCATAGAGGTTATTCACTTGGTGTTTTTTTTTTTTTTTTTTGAGACTGGATTGTTGGAGGTTGAGTTTTGCTTTCCAAAGTTCTGGCATGCTCTGTGTTGGTTGCCATCTCAGAATGACACAGGCTCCCTAACTGCAGTTCAAAAGTAGGGAGACATTTAAAAACTTTGGAACATGAAACTATTGCTTTTGGTGTTGATTTAAAGAGAAAGGATTGTTTATACTGTTAAAATTGGGTTTTGCTTCCCAAAATTGTGGTTGTGCTCTGGTGTTTCAAGAGAAACTTAAAAATTATGGGTAAACTGCCAGTGTTCCATTGGCTGCAGTTTGCAGTTTGAGCACATGCTCAGGATTCTGACTCACACATATTTGTAATTGAGAAAAAAAAAAAATCTGGCAGGCAGAGATTGTTGCAGGGTTTGCAAAAAGTTAATAAAACTATGGAATTGTAGAGGCATTACAATCTGGTCTGCCTACTCTATATACAATTATTATGGATTTGCAGGATTGTTCTTTATTCCTTTGCATCCTAATGATTGTAAAGGGTTTGCTTTTAGTCAGTTTGTAATTTTAAAGAGCCCATGAAGCAATATCATTGGAAAGTTTTACCTCAAGGAATGGCTAATAGTCCTACATTATGTAAAATTTTTTTGTCACTACTTCAATACAAGAAGTTAGGACTTTGAATCTTCCAGTGTATATTATTGATTATATGGATATTTTATTAGATGATCCTTCTGAGTAGGTTTTACTGCAAAATTTTGCTCTTATACAACAAGCTTTAAAATCTTGGGGACTAGTTGTTGCTCCAGAAAAAACTCAGAGACAATATCATTTTCACTATTTGGAATATAAGTTATATCCTAAACAAATTGCAGCACAGAAAATTCAAGTAAGAAAAGATAATTTACTCACTCTAAATGATTTTCAAAGGTTGTTAGGAGATATTAATTGGCTAAGACCTCATCTTAAGCTTACTACAGGAGAACTTAAACCTCTGTTTGATCCCCTCAAGGGGAGTGCTAATGCTAATTCACCTTGGCAATTAACAGATGAGGGAAAAAATGCTTTGCAGAAAGTAGAGGAAACTATTAGCCAATAACAGATACATTATATAGACTATGATCAATTGTTGGCTGCTTGCATTGTTGCTACAACTCATGTGCCAACAGCAGTCCTTTGGCAAAGGGGTCCCTTGCTGTGGATTCATCTTTCTTCATCTCCAAAGAAAGTTTCAATACCTTATTATGATGCTATTGCTGTGTTAATACAGTAGGCTAGAGTCACGGAAATACTTTGGGAAAGAACCTGATGAAATATTTATCCATTATTTCAAACAGCAAGTAAAATGGTTATTGCAAAATACTGATAGTTGGCCTAGTGCATGTGCAAATTTTTAAGGCAAAATTGATAATCATTATCCAAAAGACAAATTGTTACAATTTGCCTCTATGCATGCTTTTGTATTCCCTGTAAACATGCACCCCACAGAGAATGCACTTACTGTATTTACAGATGGCTCATCTAATGGGAAGGCAGCATATGTGATTGGATCACATGTTCATTCTCTTGAGTTTCCCCTGCTTCAGCACAAATAATTGAACTATGTAGCTGCTGTTTTTGAAATGCTGAAATTCAAGCTTTTAATTTATATACTGACAGCCAATATATAGCTCATGGCTTACAACTACTTAAAGCTGTTCCTTTTTTGGATACTGCTAATCCTCAAATTTTGCAAGTATTCATGCAAATACAACTAAATATAAGAGATCTTACAGGTCCTTATTTTGTAGGTCAATTAAAAGCTCATACTAGATTGCCTGGACCCCTTAGTGAGAGCAATGCCACAGCAGATTTGTATGCCAGGAAGGCTATATGCCTTACACAGGAGCAATTAGCTAAATATTCTAATTCTTTTCTTTTTTTTCAAGACAGGATTTCTCTGTATAGCCCTGGATGTCCCGGAACTCACTCTGTAGACCAGGCTGGCCTCGAACTCAGAAATCCACCTGCTTCTGCCTCCCAAGTGCTGGGATTAAAGTCGTGCGCCACCACTTCCCAGCCCTAATAATCTCATTCTTTACATCACCAAAATAGTAATAGCATGAGTTAGCAATTTTGAATTTCTAGAAAATGTGCAAGTCAAAATTGTAAAGACTTGTTCTCAGTGTCCTCAGTTTCTACCTGTACCACATAATGGTATTAATCCTCGAGGACTTATACCTAATCAATTATGGCAAATGGATGTTACTCATATTTTTAATTTTGAAAAAGTAAAGTATGTACATGTGACTTGACACCTTTTCAGGCTTTCTAGTTGCAATCGCTTTAACAGGAGAAGCAACTAAAAATGTAATGTGTCATTTCCCTATATTGTTTTTCTATGCTTGGTGTTCCAAATCAGATTAAAACAGAAAATGGAAATGGCTATTACAGTCAAGCATTTGAGACTTTCTGCCAACAACTTAACATTACCTATATTACTGAAATTCCTTGTAATCCTCAAGCACAAAGTATTAAAAACAGGTATTGTGGAACTATCTTTATAAAATAAAAAGGGGGAGTTATATCCCCATACACCACAAATTTATTTAAATCATTTTCTTTTTATTTTAAAATGTTTACAATGTGGATACTAAGGAACTCTCTGAGTGTCTATTCCACCCTACAAGCAGGCATACTTATACCTAAGTGAAATGGAAGGATCCACATACTGGCATATGGCATGGTTCTAATCAGGTATTAATATGAGGAAGAGGACATGTTTGTGTTTTTTCCTTAGGATGCTGAAGAAGCATGCTAGCTGCCAGAGTGATTGGTGAGACATGCTAATGCTGGGACAGAGGATGCTGCTGACCTGTGAGCTTGCTGAGTGCCCTGACAGGAAACCTCTTTTGCTTGCCTATATACCAGATTGGACAAGCTGCCTTGCTTCATGCTTTTAGACGGTTGGGACAGAAAACATGGAGACTGGAAACTGTCTTCAAAAACTTAGTAAAAAAGAGAAGATATGATGAATTTTCTCTTTCCTTTAATGAGACCAGTTATTGTGATTCAATCATGGACTGGTGTAGAAATCAATCCAATATTGGAAATAACAGTCTTCATTTGGAAGGCTGGTTCTGGATATTTTTAGACACATTTGAAAGTTAGCTGCAGTTCTCTATGATGTTATGTTAGTAATAGATTGGGACAGGATCTAGTTTTCAAAGAAATGTTAGTGTTTGTGATAAAGCTCCTGATCTTTTATTAATTGGTCATGTCGAAATTACTTTTGTTTCTTCTACAGTATTTAATATAAGTTGTATTGATTGTATATTTTCTAATTCTGTTAATGTATTGAAACCTGGCATGATTGTTATGGTGGTCTATCATCAGTTTCGGTTTTTTTTTTTGTTTTGTTTTGTTTTGTTTTTTAATTACCTGTGAATATTACAGGACCATGGTATTCTGAAAAAAGCTTGCAGGTACTGGAAGAAGTGAGTCAGGCTTTAAGCAGAAACAAGAGGATAGTGGGCTTTATTATTGCTGGTATAGCAGCTTTAGTTAATAGCTAGCACAACTGATGCAATTGCTTTGACACAAGAAGTTTAGACGGCTACTATTTTAATCATTTAGAAAAAAATGTTACTAATGTCCTGAGTATTCAAGAGGATTTAGATAGGCATTTGGAACAACGAATTGACTCTCTTATGATACTATTCAAATTATTAGGTAGGAGGTTCAGTGCTTAAGAATAGGATGCTGTCTTGATTGTCATGCTAAATACCAATGGATTTGTGTTACTTCTAAAATTTACAATGATAGTCATTATAATTGGGAAAAGGTTCAAAGACACTTGCAGGGTGTTTGGCATATAGTCCCCAAACCTCTATGGATATTTTAACTTTGAATAGTGAGATTATAAATTTAAAGAATGCTGTTCTGCTGAGCTTTGATGCTGCAGATACTGCTGGTAAAATTATTGATGGCCTGAAGTCAGTATTTCCATCCTGGTCAAGCTTCAAAAATGGCATAGATGGCTTGATCATGCTAGCCCTTCTTGTCTTGGGAATACTCTTATTCCTGCCCATCATGTTAAAGCTTGCCTTTAACAGCATCAATATGTTAGCAGCCCAAGTACATGGCTTGAAACTAAGAATGAACCCCCAAACAGAGTTATTAATTTAACAGGCTGGCAAGCCAAGGACAGGTAAGATTCTGCACAAGGGCCTTGCCAACCTAAGACACAGGCATGTGCCAAAAGGCCATGTTTGTTCATAACACTAACCGGCCATGTTTGTTTATAACAAACACTAAATCTAACTTTAGGCTGTAATAGAGAAGTAGGGTAAGGCAGGAATTTTAGTCTTAGGGTGGAACAGAGGAACTAGTCTTCAGGCAAGATTTTGGGCTTGGATGAGGAAGTGGGGCTCAAGTATTTCAGTGATTATGACAAGCCATTTTAAACAACTGTCATGGGAGTAATCATGGAACTTCACTTGTTGCTATATTAGTTCTTTATTATACTGCTTGCCCAAGATACTTGCATCTAATTAAAATGGTATAAAAAGTGGATTGGAAAATAAAATTTGGCTTCAGTCTCAGACTTGACTAGGGTCATGCTACAATGTTGTCTGTCTTTTTTCTATTTAATCACCACTTCCACACTGGAGAACCTGTTGACTAACTGAGCAGGCTTGGTCATAATTTGATCGTTTTTTTTTTTTTTCTATTTTTAAAAAATTGTTGATTAACTTTATATCCCAATATCAGACCTCCCTCCTCCCAGTCCCTCTTTTTGAAGCTCCTCTTCCCATTAACCCCTTCTCTTCTCCTCTGAGAAGGACATGCCCTCCTCCTTAAGAGCCCTCCCCCTCTCCCCAGCCCTTGCTCCACCCTTCCCTCCCCACACACCTCAGTCATGGCAACATTAGGTACATCCTCTTTCATTAAAGCCCAGCAAGGAGACCCAGTTAGGGGAAGGAGATCCACAGGAAAACAATAAATTCAGGGACAGCCTTCTCTCCAGTCGTTGGGGGACCTGACACAGCAGCTGCTACATATGTGTAAGGGCCTAGGTCTAGCCTGTGATTACTTTCATGTTGGTTGTTCAGTCCATGAGAGCCACCAAAGATCCAGGTTAGTTTACTCTGTTAGTCTTCCTGTTGAGTCTCTATTCTCTTTGTGTGCCTCAATGCTTCCCCAGATTCTATTTGGCTGTTAGCCCCTCTGCATCTATATTGGGTGGAGCCTCTCAGAAGATAGTTATTTTAGGATCCTGTCTATAAGCGTAACAGAGTGTCATTAATAGTGTCAGAGACTGGTGCTTGATCATGGGATGGGTATCAGTTTGGATCATTGTTTGGCCACTCCCTCTGTCTCTGATCTATCTTTGTCCCTGTATATCTTGTAGGCAGGATACATTTTAGGTCTGAGTTTTTATAGATGGGTTGCTGTCATTATCCCTACATTCAGAGTTCTGCCTGACTACAGGAAGTGGCCACTTCAGATTCCATCTCCTCCAATGCTAGGAGTTTAAGCTAGAGTCACCCCATAGTCATTCTGGGGACTGTCTGAGTCCCAGGTCTCTGGCATGTCCTAGGGATGCCACCCACTCTCCCACTGCCAATTTCCATTCTCTCTCCCCTACTCTCCCTATATCTAATCCTCCAGTCCAATCACCTCCCTCACTCCCCTCCTACCCAGTTACCTCCCTCCATCCACCTCTGCTATCTGTTTTATTTCCATTCTGAGGTAGATTCAGTCAGAACGCCTGGGGGCTGCCTTGTTATTTGGCATGCTTGGGTCTATGGATTGTATTGTGATTATCCTGTACATGGCGAATATACAAACATGTGGTACCTTGAATCAATTTTGGGGTCTGGGTAACCTTAATAAGATGCTATTTTTCTCTATTCATCTATTTGCCTTCATAGTTTGTAATATCCTAGTTTGTAAGAGCTGAGTTATATTTCATTGTGTAAATGAGTCATGTTTTGCTTATCCATTCTTCAGTTAAGAAACATCTCTAGCTTCTGGTTATTACAAATAAAGCTGCTATGAACACAGATGATCATGTATACTTGTGGGATGGTGGAGCATCTGTTAGATATAATCCCAGGAACGGTATAGATGGGTCTTCAGGCAGAAAAATTCACAATTTTCTAAGAAACTGCCATTTGATTTCCAGAGTGGTTTTACAAGTTTACACTCCCATCAGTAATCTAGAAATATTTTCCTTATTCTATATGCTGTCGCTTGAGGTTGTGGTCGTATCTTTTCTGATAGGTGTGAGGTAGAACGTCCGAGTTTTTTTTATTTGCATTTTCCTAATAACTAAGCAAGTTCAACATCACTTTACATATTTCTTGGACATTAGAGATTTCTCTGTGTAGGGTTAGGTGTCTTGCCTCTCTGCTCCTCCACAGGGCTCAGCCACTTAGGAAGGCAGAACATGAGAAGTTTTGACAATTACCCCATGCTGTCACTGGGTGAGTACCATAGGGCAGCTCCTGGACATAGACCTTGGATGGAGAAGAGCCATTTGAAGTGCGGGACTGCTGGAGATGGCTGGGCGGTAAGGAGGCTGGTGCTGTCTGGTTCTCAGGCTCTTGGGCACCCAGGCACTGATGGATACTGTGGAAGAATGGAGAATGAAGTGGGGGCCCAAATGCTGGATCTAGCATGGGGCTGAGGGGGTGGGGGGAAGGGTAGCTCTGAATGGTCCCACAGGAGAGTATCCTTGGCTTGAGAGTATTTTTAGCCGTGGCTGGGAGCACAGAGAGGCCTTTTACAGGAGATTAAAGGCAGCTCTATAGGCAAATGCCTTCTCCATGGCTCCTCATGGCAGATCCTGGTGCAAAGAGGCAGTCCATAGTTTTAAGGCATTCATTGTCATGGAGACAAGTGGATGAATAAAACCTTACCTCAAGGGTGGGCCTAAGGTTAAATTCCTTTTTTAAGGAGGAGTATCTAGGAAGAAGAGTTCATTGGCTAAGTCTTTAGGTATTTCATTAAAATAGAGATCTGTCTTGAGGCTACATGACCTGTGGTCATATCCTCTACATGTGAAGGGGCTTGGGGTATTGCCATATGTGACTAATGGCCACAAATCTATGGATGGCTTTGACCTAGTATCAGAAACAGGCAAAATGCCTACAGTTCCTCCAGGGTCACTTTGGTTTCTAGCCTTAGCTCAACTGGGAACCAGGATACCTTTCACAGCTCACTGTCCCACACCTGTACTGTGAATTCTCTGTTTAGCACTGTGCCCAATTTTTAATTGGGTTATTTGTGTTGTTGGTGCATAATATCTTGAGCTATTTATAAAATTTGAATATTAGCTCTCTGTCAGATTCAGGGTTGATGAGGCCATCTTTTTGTATGATAGTGTCTTTTGACATATAAACACTTTTCAGTTTCATGAGGTTCCATTTATTAAATGTTTACTTTATGCCTAAACCATTGGTATTCTGTTCAGGTTATGCACATACCATTTTTAAAATATGCTCTCCCTTTTATATTTTATAATTTTGGATTCTTTGTCAAAAATCTAATGTTGATAGGTGTGTAGTTTAATTTCTGGGTTCTCAATTCAATTCCATTGATCAAACTGTTCCTATACCAATACTATGCACATTTTTATTACTATTACTCTGTAGTACAGCATGAAGTCAGAATTTCTTTTATGGTACAGGATTGTTTTAGCTACCCTTAGTTTTTTTTGTTTGTTTGTCTTTTTTGTTGTTGTTATGCTTTATTGTTGTTTTCTTTAGTTTTAGTTTTTCCATATGAGTGGAAAATTATTCTTTCAAGGTCTTTAAAGAATTGTGATATAATTTTGATTGGAATTGCATTGAATCTGTAGATTGCATTTGGTAAGATGGCCATTTTCACCATGTTGATCTTACCTATACATGAGAATGGAGATCGTTCCATTTTCCAATATCTTCAAATTTTTTCTTTGGAGACATTTTAAGGTTCTTGTCTTATAATTATTTACTTGTTTGGTTAGAGTCACATGAAGATATTTTATATGATTTGTCGTTATTATGGAGGGCATTGCCTCCCTAATTTCTTTTTCAGATCATTTATTGCTTGTATAAAGGAGGGCTACTGATTTCTTTGACTTAATTTTTTTCCAGCTACTTTCCTGAAGGATTTTATCAGCTATATTAGTTTTCTGGTAGAATTTTTGGGGTCATTTATGCATACAATCCTATCATCTGCAAATAGCAATATGTTGACTTTATATTTTCAATTTATATCCTACTGCTCTTCTTTAGTTGTCTTATTGCTCTAGCTATTTCAAGTACAATATTGAAGAGATGTGGAAGAGAGTAGAAAGTCTTTTAGTGTCCCCGATTTTAATGGACTTGCTTTATGTTTTATCTCTATTTAATTTGATTTTGTCTATTGTCTTTCTTATATTGCCTTTATTGTGTTTAGGTATGTGCCTTGTTTCCCTGATCTCTTTAAGACTTTTAATTTTTCAAAAACGCATGTTGAATTTTTCCAAAGGCATCTAATGACATGATCATATATTTTTTTCTTTCAGTTTTTTTATATGGTGGAATATGTTGGTGGATTTTTGTATATCGAATCATTCCTGAATCTCTGGGATAAAACCTATTTGATCTTGATGGATGATGTCTTTGATGTGTTCCTGGATTTTGTTTGTAAGTATTTTACTGTGTATTTTAGCATCAATGTTCATAAGAGAAATGGGTCTGAAGTTCCCTTTCTTTGTTTACCCTTTGTGTGGTTTATGTATCAGGGTGACTACGGCCTTATAGAATGAGTTTGCCAGTGTTTCTCTGTTTCTATTTTGAAGAATAATTTGAGGAGTATTGTTATTCATTCTTCTTTGAAAGTCTGGTAGAATTCTGCACTGAAACCATCTGGCCCTAGGTTTTGTTTGTTTGGGAATCTTTTAATGACAGCTTCGATTTCCTTAGGGCTAATGAATATTTTGGATAGTTTACCTGATCTTGATTTAAACTGGGAAGTGGTAGCTATCAAGCAAGCCATTCCTTTAATTTATATTTTTCATTTTTGTGTAGTACAGAATTTGAAGTAAGGCCTAGTGATTCTTTTTTATTTCCTCGGTTTCAGTTGTTATGTCTCTCTTAAGATTTCGGATTTTCTTGATTTGGGTTCTGTCTCTTTGACTTTTGGTTAATTTGGATAGGTGTTTGTCTACTTGTTTGATTTTCTCAAAATACCATTTTTTGTTTTGTTTTGCTTTATTGAATATTTTATTTACTTACATTTCAAATGTTATCCTCTTTCCCAGTTTTCCCACCAGAACACCCCTATCCCATAACCCCTCCCCCTGCTTCTATGAGGGTGTTCTCCCACCCACCCACTTACCACCCTGCTATTCCCCTACACTGGGGCATTGAGCATTCACAGGACCAAGGGCCTCTCCTCCCATTGATGCCAGATAAGGTCATCCTCTGCTACATATGCATCTGTAGCAATGCAAATCCCTTCAGTTCCTTCAGTCCTTTCATATATATATATATATATATATATATATATATATATATATATATGGTATGGTTCCACATGTGGGGCAGTCTCTGGATGGTCTTTCCTTCAGTCTCTGCTCCACACTTGACCCTGTATTTTCTTCAGACAGGAGCGAATCTGGGTTAAAATTTTGGAGATGAGTGAGTGGGGAACTGGGGGTAGCCACCAGAAACTTGATTCTTTGTATGGTTTTCCTTGTTTCTAATTGGTTGATTTCAGCCCTGAGTTTGATTATTTCCAGCCATCTATTCCTCACCAGTGTGTTTGTTTCTTCTTTGCTGTGCTTTGCTTTTCTTTTCTTTTTCTCCTTCTTCTTCTTCTTTTTTTTTTTTTTTTTTTTTTTGAACTTTCAGGTGTGCTTCTAAATTATTAGTATGAGAACTTTCCAATGTCTTTATGCAGGCTCTTAGTGTCATGAACTTCGCTCTCAGCACTGCTTTTATTGTGTTCTATTTGGGTATGTTGTGTCGTCATTTTCACTGAATAGGTCCTGACACAGAGATTGCTAAGTAGAATATTGTTCAGCTTCCATGAGTGTAAATGCTTTCTGTTGTTTCTGTTGTAGTGGAAGTACATCTTTAATCCTTGGTGGTCTGAGAGAATACAGGGGGTTATTTCAATGTTCATTTATCTGCTCAGACTTGCTTTATGACTGAGTATATGGTCAATTTTAGGGAAGGTTTCATGGAGTGCTGAGAAGAAAGTATATTCATTTGTGTTTGGGTGAAATGTTTTATAGATATCTGTTAGCTTCACTATTCTCTGTTTAGTTTCAGACTCAGTGACCTGTCTATTCATGTGTTGGGTTTGATGTGTTATTTAAGCTTTAGTAATATTTCCTTTACAAGTATTGTATCTTCCTGTGTTTCTTTATATTTATTTATTTCCTTTTTAAGGGCCTCTACCTGCATCATTGTATTTTCATGCATTTATTCAAAGGTTTTATTCATTCCTATTTAAAGATCTTAATTGCCTTCATAAGATTACATTTAAAGTCATTTTGTTTCAATTCAGGTATTTTAGGATATTCAGGGCTTACTGTAGTAGAATAACTGGAACCTGATGGTACCATATTGCCCTACCTTTCTCTATTCTGTTCTTATGCTGACTTTTAGTCATCTGGTTAGCCCTAGTGTTTGCAGGCCTGGTAATCCTGATGTGGATAAGCCTCTGAGACTGCCAGTACTATTGGTAGTCCCTAATGTCAGCAAGCCTCTGAGATTGCAGGTAGACCTAGTAGGTGCAGGCTTCCAGGGAAGCAGGCAGAGTTGGTAGACCCCCCTGGCTTCAGGCTCCTAGTTGTACTAGGTGGGGGCAATTCAAGTTGGTGGTCCCTGATGGTGGTAGGCTTCTGTTTTTTCTGGGCAGCAGCAGACTTCCAACTATGTAAGTCAAATTGTGGCCCCAGAAATGAAGTGCAGAAGGGGCAGCTTGCCACTGCTGGGTTTAGAAGTGAACAATGAAACACACAGGGGTCAGAACAGATATCAGGGCTGCTGGGCTTGCCTGCAACCCAGCAAACAGAATTTTGTAGATCTGGGAACTCACCTGATTAGCTCTTACAGGAGCAGGGCTGCAGGTATGCAAGAGGAGCTGTGGCTAGGGAAATGGAGTACAGGTAACCTAACTTTCAAAGACGATCCTAAGAGTTTCAACTCAATAACAATTTCTAGCAATCTTAGGAAGAATTTAAAGTCATCTATAATTATGAAGTAAGGATAAAGTACAATCATTAATTTTTAAAAGCAATATGGCCCTTCATTGTAACACATGTTTAAAAAGATGACTGGTATACACCAATGGTTTATAACCTGTTAATCATCTATCAGTAATTTATAAGATAACATATATAAATATACAAAATATATATTTCAATGTGGCATTTATACTCTCTGAGTCATGCACTTGATGATATGGCAGCAGAGACAGGACATGACATTTAATATGCTGTGTTTCTGGAACAAGCATCAAAACTGAAAACATGCCAAGAGTTTCTTATTTCCTTCACAACCTATAAGGTTAATTAAAAGAACATAGTCTCCACAGACTTTTTCCATGGTAGTTTAAATGTAATGCAAGAAACAATTATATTTCATTTTTTTCAGTCATACACACCTGAGGTACACACAGACACACACACCCAGACACACACACACACACACACACACACACACACACCATATACCACAAACAATATCTTAAATAACATATGTCCTAGAGGCAACTCTCTGTAACAATTATCCTGTGATTTTTATAGCTCACAATATATTAAA
Organism: Mus pahari; assembly: GCF_900095145.1. NCBI lineage: Eukaryota > Metazoa > Chordata > Mammalia > Rodentia > Muridae > Mus > Mus pahari. Next base: position 1,930,657 of record NC_034598.1, on the reverse strand, counting down.
ATTAGATCTAACTTTTTGTAGAAATGACTCAAATTATTTTTCCATCCTCCATGCAGAATGCACTTTAGTTGTTGGGAGAGATGAGAAGTATTCTAATTTTTATTTCGCACATGGAAAGTCTGGTAATCTTAGAATCATATGTTCTTCTTATCTTATAATACTATTTTATTTACTAACTCTTGTATTATACATAAACCCTATCTAATATTAGCTCTGTCTAGCCTATTGTCTTTGCAAATGTATTTTTTAAATAGTACATTTTTGGATCCAAGTTAAAGGACTTTATGATAATTTCCTTCATTACCCTTTTATGCATAAAATATTTATATAATTTACTGACCAAATGTCCTAACAAAATCATGGCAGAAATACTGGTTGATCAGTTTTTACTCAGCTACTGATAATATTGGAGAGATTGTAGAACCTTTAGAGGATGGGGCCTTAGTTGTAAGAAGAATTTCACTAAGGAAAAGGAGTAAAGTTTGGTGTTTTGTTTCCTTTTTCCTTTCTACTCATCTCCAAGGAAACATGATGAGATGAGGACTACAAACCTTAGGCTTCCTCCCCAGGATCACACCTGCACCATCTATTCTCCACTGTGACAGACTGCATCCTCTCAACTTGGAGGCAAATCAAAGCCTCCCCTTTTAAGTATTTTCAGCTAAATATATCCTCACAGCAATGAAATATGAGCCTAATAGATATTGTCCTATGCATATTATAAATTAATAAAATTCAGTAAGGACTCAAACATGTGAAATGTGGCCTTTTCAGAAAGGTAAAATCTTCTGATGAAGGATCTTATGAAGAAGAGATAATAGAGAAGATGAGCTTAAGCTTTTGAGAATGCAGTAATGTCAAGAATAGTGAAAAACAGCTTGGTAAGAACAGGCTTACCCTAAGAGAAGAGTCCATGAGAGAATGCTTCCAACTAAACCACAGATACTGCTGCAATAGAAGCTATAGATGGCCTTTCTCAGCAAAGTACTCAATGCTTTCCTGGTTCATACATGAATCTTAATATCAACCAATGAAATCTAAATTATCATTTGCATGCAGAAAACAAGTCCAAGTGAGTGGTGATCTTTCATTAGGCAAAATGCACATAAAATTGCATTTTTCATAGAGAGTACCTTTTTTCTGTGTGTTTTTCCCTTCCCCAACTTCTCTGGAGGTTGAGGTAAAAAAGCAGAAGGACCATGTGTTCTAGCATCATATGACAGATGGAGAAAGAGAGAGAGAGAGAGAGAGAGAGAGAGAGAGAGAGAGAGAGAGAGAGAGAGAGAAATCA
>NC_034598.1:1926840-1928496 GCF_900095145.1 Mus pahari | reverse complement strand
TGGACTGAGCAAGCCAGGGGAGGCAAGCCAGTAAAGAACATCCCTCCATGGCTTCTGCATCAGCTCCTGCTTTCTGACCTGCTTGAGTTCCAGTCCTACATCCTTTGGTGATCACCAGCGGTATGGGTATGGAAATGTAAGCCAAATAAACCCTTTCCTCCCCAACTTGCTTGTTGGTCATGATGTTTGTGCAGGAATAGAAACCCTGACTAAGACACAAGTGTTCTCTACCAAAACAGCCATAGCCGTAGTAGTCCAATGTACTTAATATGCTGTCAGAATATTATAAAATGTTTTATGTCTCTTCTCTGATTCGTCTTCTGTCTGTCTGACTTAACCCAATGGTATACTCATGACTGAAGAGAAAACTATTCATTGGAAAATATCAGGCCAGAACTGGCTGACATGCTAAGGTTTACATTAAATTTACTTGGATCTAATTTCTTTCAACTGAAGTTTCAAAATCATTCAATGACCATGAATTCAATATATTATTCCCATTAAGAATGTGAAACAGGCTGGGCGTAGTGGTACATGCCATTAATCCCAGCACTGAGGAGGAAGAGGCAGGCAAATTTCTGATATCAAGGCCAGCCTGGTCTACAAAGTGAGTTCCAGGACAGCCAGGACTACACAGAGAAACCCTGTCTCAAAAAAAAAAAAAAAAGGGGGGGGGGAAAGCAGGAACAGGTTAGTATTTTTATAGTACAGTTCTAGTAAAATAAAATACATTATTAAAATATTTCAAATATTTTAAAATAAAATATTTCTAATAAAATAAAATAAGATTTTAAACAATATATTCATCAAACAACATAGCAATAATAATATAAGGGATTGCTCCTTTATTCTATTCAGTGTTTTATCTATATTAAAAAAAACACACACTGAGTTACTTGTTGAATGGTAACAAAGAGGTTAATCTACTGAATGTGGTAATATAATATTATACGTTAACTGCTGTATAATTTGAAATAAAAGAAACAACCTAAGAGTAAAAATTATTTAAGAGGCCAGGAAATTGTTGTACAAGCATTTAATCCCAGCACTTGGGAGGCATAGTCAGAATTTAAGGCCAACCTGGTAAACAGAGTGAAGTCTGCAATAGCCAGCATTGAATACAGAAAATGTCTCACAAAAGTAAGAAAATAAATAAATGAATGAATTAATGAATGTGTGTGTGCATGTGTGTGTTGCGTGTGTGTGTGTGTGTGTGTGTGTGTGTGTGTGTGTGTGAAAGAGAGAGAGAGACAGAGACAGAGACAGAGACAGAGAGAATCATTAAAACATCCATCTAGTCTCGAGCAATAGGAGCATTTCTAAAATGTGAAAATAAGCCTGAAATGTGAAATTTCAGGTTCAAATTGTTTTAAAATGGAAAGAAAATGGACCTAGGCAAGGTAAAAACATATACAAATACTATGTGAAAAACTGAAATAATTTTTTTCTGAAGACATATAATAACATCTGAAATAAATAGTTATAAAATATCTACTTTTACACATGAAATTCAGTATTAACATATCTTCATATGCCATATGTCCTTCAGTGCCATATTTTGAAGAAACATATTTTATAAGGTACTTTGGTCGCTATAGTGGGGATGGAGTGAATTATATATATATATATATATATATATATATATATATATATATA
>NC_034598.1:1884920-1926640 GCF_900095145.1 Mus pahari | reverse complement strand
ATATATATATATATATGTAAGCTTATACTATAAAACTATCTTATTCCATAATATGATGCTTATGAAAAGTTAGTGAAGTATTAACAGATGTGCTAGCATCTGCCATGTGTGAACACAATAGCCAACCTCCATCCTGAATCTCACATCAGTCTTCCATTCTGAGGAACCAGTCATGGTCTTTGATATTTCATTGCCACTGTAGAATATGAAAAGTAGTAGTTTTAAAGTACCCATTTGGACTTTTCCAATCACCACTTTATGATGCATCATAAGACTTTACAATTCCTAAATGCATCTCAAAAAAGCTCTTTCAAACTTATCTATATAAAAAGTGACAGAAAACCTTAACAAACACACAGTGGAGTAAAATAAACATTGTCAATATAACTTTGCTTTTACTTTTTATATCTCCTTCAGGAGACTATAAACTATTATTAGTTTGTCATCCGTGAACTTTTTATTTTGAAATAGTTTGTTCTGTATTTTAAAGTCTCTGTGACTTGCATATCTTACAGATGATAGAGAATGTCTTATTGTCATAATTTAGATTATAGCCGGTATATGTGAAGATGGTTTTGAAATGTGAATTATTGCTTAAAAGATAAGTTGTCCTTTTACATTCTGCCATGCCAGAGTCAGGCATAAAAGACAATAAAATGAGATGTCCTGAAGTGAGTGCCATGAACATACTCTTATTTCTGCACATAGAATATTATTCTTTTATAATTACCTTGTAGGTACTTAGCTGATTTCACTCTTAAAATGTGTATTACGTGGCTTTATTTAGTTCTTGTTACCATTAATCAGTTTTGTGTTGTTATAATCCCTTATCCAGTGTCTCAATACCTTATAAGATCCAACTTGAAACAACAGTCCTTGTGTGGAATGCACTTCCCCAGATAGTAGAAGAGATGAGGGAGGCTTGAGGATGAACAATATTTACAGCTTTCTGAAATGTGGCATAGGCTACCTTGAATTTGTTGCTATTGATAAAATAAACCATAAAATCAAACCACAGTGCAGTGAAGTAAGGATAGAAACAGATGACTAGACAGAGTAATTGTGATATCATAGACTGATGTTTGCCTTAAAAAAAAAAAAAAAATCCTGTAACTCATTCTCATTTCAGTTTCCTCTGAGATCTTGTGTGACTTCACTCCTTCATGTTTCCAAGATAGATACATCCTTTTCCTTCTCATAGGCCTGCTGGCTTCTACAGGACTTCCCTTTCCCTTGGCTACTTACATCCCATCCTTCTCATAGCATAGTCCCATCCTGATCCTGTGGAACTCCATTTCCCTGAACTCCACTTCCTTTTTTTTTTTTTTTTTTTTTTTTTTGCAGGATGACTCCTCCTAAGTCATCTTTTTGCCTGGTTCTTCAATATTTTTCTCTCCAGTGCTACCAGATGACTGCTTCTTCCAATTTCCTGGGACATTGCTGTTGCATACATGAACTTGAGGTGACTGTGATTACCTGTACACATCTTGCAAAACAAAACAAATAAAATAAAATAAGTAAGAAAAAAGTGAGCCAGTTAAAATCCCAGCATGGACAGAAAAAGCATATATAAAGTCTATCCTGAGCTAATACAATATTGACAATTGGTCATGGGTACTGGGAAAGGAAGGTCAGTTTTCTTCAAGTAGCCCTAAAAAGATACTAAAATATCCATACTCCACCATATGGGTCTACACTCTTATATACACAGACAGCACTAAGTGGACTCTGAGTTAAAATGGGGGTTTGGGGAGTTGGAGGGAAAAGTGGTAGTTTGAGACAGGCTAGGAATTACAGGCAGTAGAATAGGGGTAGATTTGACCAAAATGCATTATATATGTATACTAGGCACACACACACACACACACACACACACACACACACACACACGCACACACACACAAACACACACTTCATTATTTTTATTAAAATCATGATAAAATTTTTAAGGCCAGATTTGCTAATTTCAAAGAAAGTGGTTTGTAAGTAAGACAATATACATACAGCACATTTCTAATATTATTATTGTTTTATCATTATGAGATATAATGAATAGGGAAATCTCAGAGAAAATAATGAGGTATCAAGAACTTACTATTTGCCATATTCAGATGTTGTATATTTGCAAATAAGAGACAACTTTTTAGAAGTTTGATCATTAATAGCAAGACTCCAGGACTAACCAAATGCTGAATAACTTGTCTACAAGTACTGTTGAGGAAGATGAAAGGACATATACCCTCAACAGATGGAAACATTGTTTTCAGGAACAAAGAGAGCAATGAATAAGCTTCAGAGGCAGAATGTGCACACTCACCCCATTTAAATTAATTTAGAGGAAGAGACAAGCTTCCATGAGACTGGAAAACAGAACAAAGTACATGAATCAACAGTTCTTTTGTTTCAGATATTTTCCTCTAAACAAATAAGAAAACAGAAATTCTAGTACATTTTCAATACAACTACTTTAGATTCATCAAGGGACGTACATGAGATCCATCTTCAGAAGGGCGTAGTGAACCACTGCAGGTACTCTACTACAACTACTACCTTGTTTAGTTTTGCTTTGAATTCCACACTAATAATGTGTTCATAGTTAACGTGAAAAAGTAAATTCCTCTTTTATGTTCTAAGTACTCTTTAAAAAATGATTTAAATAATATATTAGTAACACTCAAGAACACTGTATCTTATTATTTTATAAATTTAAATTGTAATTTTACACAAAGAAATATCTATCTTTTTTTTTCCTTTGGTTTATTTGAGACAGGGTTTCTCTGTGTAGCCCTGGCTGTCCTGGAACTCACTCTGTAGACCAGGCTGGCCTTGAACTCAGAAATCAACCTGCCTCTGCCTCCTGAGTGCTGGGATTAAAGGCATGTGCCACCATGCCTGGCTGAAATATCTACTGTTTTGGAATGGCAAGAAAGTATTAAATTCATCTCCTCTAAGATATTCTAGGCTATAAGTTTTTTCTACTTCAAAACAATTTTAATTTTATAAATTATGTTATAAAACTATGTGGACATGTGAATCTGTATATATAATAGTGACTACTGACAATAATTCAAGGATAGTCAACATTAGAATTAGAAACAGGAAGAATGTAGAGTTTTAATGTGTGTCTCTCTATTGGTTTCAAAAAGATGACATATCTGTTTGCAATAAATATTTGAAATTAAAATTTGAATTCAAGGAGGGCATTTGGTAAATACTTCACTTTTTCCTTCATGATTTTATTTCAGGTCTGAAATCTGAACAGACACTTGTGAAGTCATTAAGAGCTTGAAATTACAAAGCAGCCTAGTACCTTCCACTGGTAACCTTTTATTTGGACTTTAAGTATGTTAAAAGGTACATTTTTCAGGATATGATGGTTGTTAAAAGGTACAAAGATACTTTGGTTTTATTGGATATCTTAGCAGTGATTGATTACTATGAAGAGACTCTATGACCACAGTAATTCTTTCTTTCTTTCTTTCTTTCTTTCTTTCTTTCTTTCTTTCTTTCTTTCTTTCTTTCTTTCTTTCTTTCTTTCTCTCTCTCTCTCTCTCTCTNTCTCTCTCTCTCTCTCTCTCTCTCTCTCTCTCTCTCTCTCTCTCTCTCTCTCTCTCTTTCTTTCTTTCTATCTTTTTTTCTTTCTTGACCACAGTAATTCTTATAAAGGAAAGCATTTGGTTGGAACTTGTTTGGAGTTTCAGAGACTTAGTTCATTATCAGAATGGCAGGAAGCATGGTGACACACAGGCAGAGTTGGTACTGAAGAAGGAACTGAGGGTTAAATGATTGCCAGGTTGCAGGAAACAAACTGAAACACACTGAGCCCTCAAAGCCCACCCCAGTGCCACATTTCTTTAAGGCAAGCTATACCTACTCCAACAAAGCCAACCTCCCTACTAGGGCCATTTTCTACTAATGAAACAATTAAATCTATGAACCTATGATGGTCATACTTACTCAATCCACCACATTCCATTCCATGGCTCTTATCAGCTTGTAGCCACATCATAATGCAAAAATACATTCACTTAATCTTCAAACCTCCCCATAGTCTGTAACAGTCTCAACACTATTTAAAAATCCAAAAGCCAAAGTCTCTTCTAAGACTGATAGAAACCTCTTAACTGTAAACTCATATAAGATGAAAATAAAAAAATCAAATCACATACAATGTCTCAGGCTATCTATTATTTTCAAAAGGGAGGAAAGAATGGATAGTGAGGAAATGCTGGACCAAAGCATGATCTAAGACTATCAGGGAAATCTCTTAATTCTGTGTCTTCTAGTCTGATGTCAAAGCACACTTCAGATGTTTAACTCCTTTCACCTTTGTTGAATTCAAATAAATTCTCTCTTCCATTGGATTTATCCCTGTTAGCAGCTCTTCCATGACTCTGGCAATTCAAAAATCTTGAGGTCTTCAATAAAATCCAGGATTCACTTTCATAGCTTCACACACTAGCCTCTCTGCAGTGTCATGCAAGGACACCTATGACATATACCTCACTTCAGGAGTTTTCCTTAACTGAGGATATTCTATAACACCTTTCTTGTGTCCATATCTCTAAACCCGACCCACATAATAGAAATTGCCAAGGTACGCTAATTGCTGAGGTTGAAATGTTTAAATCTTTCTTGTTTAAATACAGTTTCAACGCTTGGCTATCCTGGAACTCACTCTGTAGATCAGGCTGATTTCAAACTCAGAGATAATTCAGTTTCTCCATCCAGAGTGCTGAAATTAAAGACATGTACCTTAAGCTTTTATTTAATTCCATTTTACAAGTTGGAAGTTTGCTTAGCTGGGTGGTGCCTTGCTTTGAGTTCACCACTCCCTTTATTCCTCTTGGCATCAGATTTTTCTTTAAACCTTTTTACCTCCATGAGTACAGGACTTTTCACTGTTCATTGAGTCCTACTTCTTCCAAATATCTATGGGTTTTGCCTCAGCATGTGAGTTTGACTTAGCTGGCATCACTCTGCCAAGCAACCCAAGTCCCAAGAAGCAGCAAGAAGCTGCGACATACCACATATTTATTTTGTTTGTTTGTTTTGGTGTGTTTCTCTCAATGGAGTCCAGACAAATTGAGCTCAACTGCACAATGTAATGCAGACCAATACACGAGTGTCAGTGCAGAATCCTTCATCACATGTCATTTCACATGCTTGCTTTAGCAGAACATCCTTTCACCTGTGTCTGCTTCAGTAAAACATTCCTTGATGTCTGCTTCAGCAAATTATCCTTTCACTTGTGTCCAATTCAGGAAAACATTCCTTTACTTGTTTGCCCCAGCAAAACACCATCCAGCACTTTCCATAGAACCTTTAATTTTCCCCTTAACTATCATAATTTGCATTGCTGTCAGCACCACTGTCTTCCATGTTCCTAGTAGTAGCCCATTAAGTCATGCTTAAAGTGTTAAACTGCTCCCCTAATTCAAAGTCCCAAATTTCACATTTTTGCCAATAAGTAGCATGATCTGGTCTATTAAAACACTACTCCATTCCCAAGTACCAACTTCTGCCTTATTCGGTGTGTTATAGCTGCAAACAGACATGACCATGGCATCCTTATAAAAGAAAGCATTGATCAACCTGTCTTTTTCTATACCAATACAATGCAGTTTTTATTATTGTTGCTCTTTGGTCCAACTTGAGATCAGCAATGGTGATTACTCAATCCTGTTTTTTCCCCCTCTATTTGATGTTAAGAATTTCCCTAAAAAGTCCTTAGGTCCTTAAAAAATTGTCTTGGGATTTTGAAATGAATTACAATGAACATGTAGATTGCTTTTTGGTAAGATAGTCATTTCCCCTATGTTAATCCTATAGATCATTAAGCATGGGGATTTTTACATCTTCTGGTATCTTCTTAAATTTATTTTTTCAGGGACTTGAAGTTATATTTTTTTCTTACATCTTTATTTGTTTCTTTCTTTCTTTCTTTTTTGTTTGTTTTTTTTTGGTTTGTTTTTGTTTTTTTTTGTTGTTGTTGTTTGTTTTGTTTTTCGAAGACAGGGTTCCTCTGCATATCCCTGGCTGTCCAGGAACTCACTTTATAGACCAGGCTGGCCTCGAACTCAGAAATCCNCCTGCCTCTGCCTCCCGAGTGCTGGGATTGAAGGCGTATGCCACCACACTGGCTTCTTACATCTTTCATTTCCTTGGTTACAGTTACGCTAAAATGTTATATTATTTTATGGTTATTGTGAAAGGTTTTGTGAGCTTCCAACTTACACTAATCAGAATGACTAAAAGTTTGAAATTACAGTACATGCTGGTGAAAATATGGAGCAAGGGGAACACTGGGAAAGGGGATAACATTTGAAATGTAATAAAGACAATATCAAGAAAAATAAAAAGTCCCTCACATTCGTGTTCATTCATTTGGCTTTAGTAAATTCCAGATTTAGTCATTTTTGTAGCCAAGAAATGTGGTCACACTATCCTAAATTTTTTCCCAAATCTTTTAAAATAGTGAAATTATTATAGTTTACCTGTTTAAAATTACTGCTAAAACTTTCTCTAGAACTAAAAATATATGGAATACATGAATATCTTCTTTTATAATTCATCATCTTCTTCTTCCTCCTCCTCTTCCTCTTCCTCCTCCTCCTCCTCCTCCTCCTCCTCCTCTTCTTCTTCTTCTTCTTCTTCTTCTTCTTCTTCTTCTTCTTCTTCTTCTTCTTCTTCTTCTTCTTCTTCTTCTTCTTCCTCTTCTCCTTTTCTTCCTCCTCCTTACTATTATTATTATTATTAGTAGTAGTAGTAGTAGTAGTAGTTGTTGTTGTTGTTGTGGTGGTGGTTGTTGTATTTTCAAAATTATTTGCAAGGGAAAAACTTGAATTTATTGTAAACACTAGAAACTCACTGGGAGGAAGGGGGGGGGGAAAGTTGGTACTTTCCCTCAAATCCAAATCTACTAATGTTTGGACAGAAATCATTCCTTTTAATTTAAGTTTATAAATTCTTAATTTTTAACCTTCAAGGTATCAGAAATACATACCTTGCAAGAAGAACACGGATGATAGTAATGGTTCAATTCAGTTGTGATCTTGAGATTTAAAATGTTCCCAAAATGAGTCACCTTGAAAAATTGTTGGTTTTTATTCTGATTAGCTTAAATGAAGTATGTGGGTGCTTCTGAGGTGGCACTGTTTCTTTGGATGGAATCATACTGAATTATATAAATGAAGGACAGCTTAGCTCAAACATTGTTGACTGTTGTTGTCATGATCTGTCTCAATCTCATGGTAGTAAGATTTCTCCACCATAACACAGTATACCTTATAATAGTCATTGAAAAGAATCATTGTCTTGCTAAAATTGCATGGCCAGTGGTTTATTATAGCAACAAGAAGAGTAACTAAGACAAAAATCAGATCTGAAATCTGGCACCATTGCTATAATAAAGCTGACTAACTGTTCCTTGGTTGGATGTGGAAAAGTTTGCTATTTGGTTTCTAGCATTCTGGAAACAGGGCTCCTGCTTTTGAGGAATGTTGGAAGATGGGAATGCTGGTGAAATGGTAGACAGTGGGGGAGACAGTTTTCTAGCCTGGGATCTTTGTTGTATAAAAGGATAAAGTGGGTTGGCTTCTCATTACTCACCTCAAGGGGACTCTGGAGGATACTTCAGTACCCCTGGAGGGAGTCGGATGACTCTGCTTCTTTTGGAAACAGCAAGACACAGTTTCAGTAGGAGCCCATAGTCGTGCTATAACCTAATTTTCAGACCTGTGGCAGGGGCAAACTGTCTGTATAGTCTGTTTTCTGTGCCCATGGTAAAAGTGTACTGTCAATGTGTTGATTGTCTTTCTCCAGTTGTTCGTGTTGATTATCTTGTTCTGTGTTCTTGGACTTGGACTGATGTGTGGTTTATTCTTTCCTTCTTTTTTCTTTCTTTCCCTTTTTCTTTCTTTCTTTTTTGTGGTCATGGGACAGACTGAATTTACCCCTTTAAACATCCTAGTTTTCCACTGGAGGGAAGTTAGGGAAAATGGAGAAAACTTGTCAGTAGTAGTAAACAAAGACAATAATTTAGTTACTTTCTGCTTCCCTGAATGGCCCATCTTTGGAGTAGGGTGGCCACCAGTAGGGATTCAACTTGCAGGTAATCAAGGCAGTAGAGAAAACCATCTATAGGCCAGGATATCTTGAACACCGAGACAAAGTTCCCTATGTAGTTAGTTACCTGGAAGAGTCTAGTGGAGGTCCTTCCCCCATGGATTAAAGCCTTTCTTTCCCCAAGACCTACCTCACAGGTTCTGTCCATTAGGAAAAAAGAAACATGGGAGGAGTGATCTGGACCCTAGAAGAAGTCAATCCTCCAAGACACTTCAATAGCAGACCTGTTGCTCCAAGACCTCCTCTATATCCCCCTACCCTTGCCCCCATAACCCCACCCTTGCCAGCACCAGCCCTGGGATCCTCAGTCCATATGGAACCACAACCATTGTACCCACTTTCACTGGAGGGAAGAGCATGAGGAGTCCCCCAACTTTCTGGTCCTGCCATGGGGACCCAAAATCTGAGAGCCACCTCGCCTGATACCACAGTGGCTTTTCCACTGAGTGCATATGTGTCTCTAGATAAGGTCAATCAGGCTATGCAATATTCACCCTTTTCTTCAGCTGACTTGTACAACTGGAAGACCCAACACCATTTCTCCCTTTCAGATAACCCCAAGGGGCTGATTAATCTCTTTAAGACTGTTTTATTTACTCATTAGCCCACCTGGGATGATACCGAACAACTCATGAGAGTATTCTTCATGACCAAAGAGTTAGAGAGAATAATGCAGGAAGCCAGAAAGAATGTCCTTTCAGACATGGGGGCACAATTGATTTACCAGGAGGCTGTTGTTGACAGAGGGTTTCCCCTAACCTGACCTGACTGGGACTTTAATTCAGCCAAAGGTAGGGGGCATCTGAAGGTCTACCATAATAGGGAGACAGAGGATGAGAAAGACCAGAGAAAAGAGACTTCAACCAATGATAGACAGAAAACCCCTTGAAAAGGACCAGTGCATATATTGCAAGGAGAGGGGCCACTAGGCCTAAGAGTGCCCCAACAAACAGAAGCTGGGGACAGGAAATCCCAAGTCTTGGGAAAAACACCCCCAAATGGCAAAGGTGAAAATGGCCCTGGGTGAAAACAGTGATTGGAACCCTCTCGTGGAACCCAGGGTAATTCTGAGAGTGGAGGGGAAACCCACTAAATTCTTTGTGGAAACAGGGGCTCAACACTTGGTCCTCCATCAAGTTGATGGCCCTGTTTCCAAGAAAAAAAATCTTGGATTCAAGGACCCACTAGCACCAAAATGTATTCATGGACTACCCGAAGAACTGTGGACCTAGGTATGGGCTGGGTATCCCATTCATTTATGGTAATCCCAGACTGTCCCTACCCTTTGATGGGACAAGACTTACTCTGCAAGATGGGGGCCCAAATACACTACCTGTCCAACAAGCCACAACTTATGGCCCAAAAAGAGAACCCATGGGTGGAGGAAAGAACTCTCCACCTGATCCCTTCTGGGAGCTGAGGCTACCTGCTTTACAGATGGGATCAGTTTTCTCCATGAAGGTCAGAGACAAGTGGGGGCTGCCACGGTGAATGGCACAAACATCATCTGGGCTGAACCTTTACCCCCAGGAACATTGGCACAGAACTAATTGCCCTCACCAAGGTCTTGGAACTTGGGGCTAGAAAGAAAATAAACCTCTACACGGATAGTAGGTATGCCTTTGCTGCAGTCCACTTTCATGGGGCTATATACCAAGAAAGAGGACAGCTCACATCAGAGGGAAAAGAAAAATAAGCAGGAAATCTTGGATCTCCTGGATGCCCTGATGAAGTCTGCAACTGTGAGTATTACTCATTGCCCAGGACGTCAGAAGAGAAGAGACTCAGTGACCCGGGGTCAATAACAAGAAAGATCAAGTGTCTCTAGAAGTGGCTATGCAGGCACTTATCCCAGTTATGGCCATACAAGAGATACCCACTGGGAAATGGGGCTGGACTAAGGGATGGCCTCACTTAGAATATACTGAAGAAAGGACACAGATTTCTAGCCACCCTACCACTACTACTTAGAGAAGGAAGGGCAGTGGCACACACAAGTAGGAAAAACTACACTCCCCAGAAAATAAGCTGAGGACTTCCTTGAACAAATGCATACATGAACTCATTTAGGGGATACGAAGCTCATCCAAGCAGTTGAGGGATATAAGGTATATGTAATGAACCTTAGGCTTTTAGCCATAGGGACAGTAGGAGGTATATGAGCAAGTAAATGCTTATGTAGCCAAGAGTAATCAGGGCAAGAAACCTAGGGGAGAGTGGCTTGTGGTTTATTGGGAGGTAGATTTTACAGAAGTTAAGTCAGGAAAATATGGTTACAAATACTTTCTAGTGTTTGTGGATACTTTCTCTGAAAGGGTTGAGGCTTTCCCCAAAAAGCAGGAAACAGCTACTGTGGCAGCCAAGAAGATATTTGAGGAAAATTTCCCAAGGTTCTGAGTGTTCAAGGTAATTGGATAAGACAATGGTCCTGCTTTTATCTCTGAGGTTAGTCAGGGATTGGTGGAGATATTGGGGACTAATTGAAAGCTCCATTATGTGTACCTTCCCTAGAGCTCAGGGCAGGTAGAGAGAATGAACAGAAGCCTAAAAGAGACATTAACTAAATTGTACTTGGAGACTGGCACTGACTGGGTTGTGCTCCTTCCCCTGGCCTTGTTCTGAGCCCAGAATACTACCTATCATTTTAACCTAACCCCTTTTGAGATCATGTATGGAACCCGTACTCCCTTGACCCTGGCTCTTGAAGACCCCCAGAATGACTTTTCAGGCTCATAAGGATCTTATAGCTCAACTGCAAACTTTCCCTATCAGCCACCAGGAATTGTGTCCCAAACTTAGTGCCCTGTATAATGCAAATACCCCAGAGATTCCACACAAGTACCAATTAGAAGATTGGGTATTTGTTAAGAGACCTCATGCTGAAAACTTGGAAGCAAAGTGGAAAGGGCCATTCATGGTGTTGTTGACCACCCTGATCTCGGTTAAAGTGGATGAAGTAAATGCCTGGGTTCATGTAACTTATATCAGATCAGCACCTGTACCTGACACCAACTGGATTGCAGCCAGACACCTGACCAACCCTCAAAAGCTCAAGATCACCTGCCCTTCTGAAGGGCCAGTTGTCTATTGTGTATCTTCCTTCCTGCTCTGAGCCTCAGCACCTTCCACAGCCCTACGAAAGTGACTTGGCAAGGACTCTCAGCCACTGGAGATGTAGCTTAGTCTACTTCAGTGAAACACCTGCATTATACCTGGTGACCAAACCTTATCTTTGATCTCTGTAAGTTAGCAGCAGGCCTTGACACCTGGGATATCCACTCCCTTGAGACACAGTGGCAGGTATTACCCGAATGTGGGGGACAAGGCTTCCCCCTCCCATCTGGGGTCAAGGATAGGCAAAGTTCCATTCTACTCCAACAGGATCATTCTTGAGTAAAAAAAATCACGGTCCCTCAGAGACCAGTCTGAGCAGGTGAGCAGTGCTGACTGCAGAAGCAACACAGCTTCTGGGACAGGCCCCATTCTGGACTCCAGAAATCTGGGTACCTTCCCCGCCAGAAGAGAGGTGGCTGCCAGGGAGGAGTAGATAAGAATGAAGACTTTCAACTTAAAGGGCCAACAAATATCTTCAACAAAATTATAGAAGAAAACTTCCCAAACCTAAAGAAAGAGATGCTCATGAACATAAGAAAAGCCTACAGAACTCCAAATAGACTGTTTCTCCTGACACATAATAACCAGAACAACAAATGTACTAAATAAGGATAGACTTTTAAAAGCAGTAAGGGAAGGGAAAATGGTCAAGTAACATATAAAGGTAGGCCTATTAGAATTACACCAGACTTCTCACCAGAGACTATGAAAGCCAGAAGATCCTGGACAGAAGTTACACAGACCCTAAGGGAACACAAATGCCAGCCCAGGCTACTATACCCAGCAAAACTCTCAATTAACGTAGGTGGATATAACAAAATATTCCATGACAAAATCAAATTCACACAATATCTTTCCAGGAATCCTTCAAAGGATAATAAAGGGAAAACACCAACACAAGGACAAAAGCTACACCTTAGAAAAAGCAAGAAAGTAAACCTCCAACAAACCTAAAAGAAGACAGCCACAAGAACACAATCGCAACTTTAACAACAAAAATAACAGGAAGCAACAATTACTTTTCTTTAATTTCTCTTAACATCAATGGACTCAATTCCCCAATAAAAAGACATAGACTAATAGACTGGCTACACAAACAGGACCCAAAATTTTGCTGCTTACAGGAAAACCACCTCAGATAAAAAGACAGAAGTGGGTGCATTGCTGAGCAGGGGGAGGTTGGATAGAATAGGGGATTTTCAGAGGAAAACAAGGAAAGGGGATAACATTTGAAATCTAAATAAAGAAAATATCTAATAAAAATACAAAACAATCAAAAAATTTTATAAAACAAATGTGTATGTGATGTATGTGTATTATGTGCATGTACCTTTGTGTCTGTATATGTAACAGCATGCCACAGAGTGATCCTGATGGTAAAGGAAAGCTTCAAATGTCAGCTATCACATTTCATCTTGTTTGAGACAGATGTCTATGATTTTTATAACTGTAAACAGCAGAAATTCTAGCCCACATGGCTTTCAAAATTTCATGAATTTGTTGTTTGTAATAGCTGCATAGTACTCCATTGTGTAAATGTACCACATTTTCTCTATCCATTCCTCTGCTGAAGGACATCTGTTTTGTTTTTTTTTTCCAGCTTCTTGCTATTATAAATAAGGCTGCTGTGAACATAGAGGAGAATGTGTCCTTAATAAAAGTTGGAGCATCTTCTGGGAATATGCCCAGGAGGGTATTTCTGGATATTCTGGTTTCTGAGAAAAGAAGAAACTAATTTACACAGTGGTTGTACCAGCTTGCAATCCCACCAGTAGTAGTGTTCCTCTTTCTCCACATTCTCACCAGCATCTATTGTCATATAAGATTTTTTATTTATTTATTAGATATTTTCTTCACTTGCATTTCAAATGATATCCTGAAAGTCCCCTATACCCTCCCCCAGCCCTGTTCCCCAACCCACCCACTCCTGCTTCCAGGCCTTGGCATTCCCTTGTACTGGGGCATATGATCTTCACAAGACCAAGGGCCTCTCTTCCCATTGATGGCTGACTAGTCCATCCTCTGCTACCTATGCAACTATAGACACAGTTCTGGGGATACTGGTTAGTTTATATTGTTGTTCCTCCTATAGGGTTGCAGACTGCTTTAGCTCCTTGGGTACTTTCTCTAGTTCCTTAATTAGGGGCCCTGTGTTTCATCCAATAGATGACTGTGAGCATCCACTTCTGTATTTGCAGGTCACTGGCATAACCTAACAAGAGAAAGCTATATCAGGATCCTGTCAACAAAATCTTTCTGCCGTATGCAATAGTGTCGGCTTTGGTGGTTGTGTATGTGATCCTTCCCTGGGTGGGCCAGTCTCTCGATGGTCCTTCCTTCCATCTCAGCTCATAACTTTGTTTCTGTAACTCTTTCCATGGGTATTTTGTTCCCCATTTAAAGAAGGAAGGAAGTACTTTCTTTGAGTACCTGGTGTTTGTCTAGAAAATTGTCCATTTTATCCAGGTTTTCCAGTTGTGTTGAATATAGGGTTTTGTAGTAGGATCTGATGATTTTTTTGGATTTCCTAAGATTCTGTTGTTATGTCTATCTTTTCATTTATGATTTTCCCCTCTACTTTCCATCCTTGTGTTGGAGTTTTCCCTTTATTATCCTTTGAAGGGCTGGCTTTGTGGGATGATATTTTGTAAATTTGGTTTTTGTCATGGTATACCTTAGTTTCTCCATCTATGGTAATTGAGCGTTTTGCTGGGTATAGTAGCCTGAGATGGCATTTGTGCTCTCTTAGGGTCTGTATGACATCTGCTCAGGAACTTCAGACTTTCATAGTCTCTGGGGAGAAGTGAGGTGTACATTTTATATGTCTGACTTTATATGTTACTTGACCTTTTTCCTTTACTACTGTTAATATTCTTTCTTTGTTTTGTGCATTTGGTGTTTTGATTATTATGTAACAGGAGGAATTTCTTTTCTGGTCCAAATTATTTGGAGTTCTGTACGCTTCTTGTATATTCATGGGCATCTCTTTCTTTAGGTTTGGGAAGTTTTCTTCTATAATCTTCTTGAAGATATTTACTATTTACTAGCCCTTTAAGTTGGAAATCATCATTCTCATCTATTCCTATTATCCTTATGTTTGTTCTTATTGTGTCTTAGATTTCCTGGATGTTTTAGGTTAGGATCTTTTTGCATTTCCCATTTTCTTTGATTGAGTTGTCAATGTTTTCTATGGTATCTTCTGTACCTGAGATTCTCACTTCTATCTCTTGTAATCTGTTTGTTATCCTTACATCTATGGCTCCTGACTTCTTTTCTAGGTTTATTGTTTCCAGAGTATTCTCCCTTTGTGATTTCTTTATTGTTTCTGTTTCTATTTTTAGATCCTGAGTGGTTTTGTTCAATTCTTTTACCAGTTTGGATGTGTTCTCCTGTATTTCTTTAATGGAGTTATTTTTGTCCTTCTTATAGTTTTCCATCATCCTCATGGGAAGTGACTTTATATCCATATTTTTCATTTCGGGTTTGACACTGTATCCAGGACTTGCTATGGTATGAGTGTTGGGTTCTGATGATGCCAAGTAACCTTGGTTTCTGTTGCTTCTGACCTTATGCTTGCCTCCTGCCATCTGATTATCTAAAGTGCCCCCTGCCCTTTATATATCTGATTGGAGCCTCTCCTTCCTACAATCCCAGTTGAATCAGAACTTCTCAGAATGCAGCTTTCTTTGTTATCCTGTGTTCCTGTGATCCTGTGATGCTGAGATTCTGGGTGTGTCAGAGTTCTTGGCAGTCAGGTTTCCTCTAAGACCCTGAGATTCTGATGTGAGCAAGCTCCTGGGATCCTGGGATCCTGGGATCCTGAAATAATGGATGATTTAGAGCACTTGGAAGTGGAACTTCCTCTGGAGTTCGTGGGGCTGTCCACTGAGTTTGAAACCAAGGTAGACTAGCACTGACAAGAAGGAATCTGAGTCACTGGTTGGGCAAGTTACTATGTCTGTCTTCCAGCTGTCCCCAGACACCCCTGGTTCTGTTGGAACAGATGCTGTGTTCCTCTCACCAGTGATCCTAAGATCCTTGGTGTGTTAGGGTACCTGTGGGGTGAAGATTCCTCTGGAGACTGTGGGAGTTCTGGCCCAAGGTGGCCCGGTGCTGGTGCTGACCTGTTTTTCAAAATTTAATATCCTAAAAGAAAACAAATATTTAAGAGGAAATGTTGAAGAAAAGCAAAATATTCTTCTTTCCAAAATTTACATTTGGAGAATTGTTTCAGTTTTGACATTAGCAAAACTATAAACACTGGTAAAAGGCTAGTTTTGCTCAAAGCCTTGGGGAACTTTGTAAAACAACTATAAATCATCCATGTACCCTGTAATTGGATATTATACATTCTGACTATAAGGATCACATCTAATCTCCATTGTTTAGACAAATTACAATATGGAAATGATGTTATTCTCGAGGAGAGAAGAGATAGGTTATGTTGTAGGGGCTGGCTAAACTAGGCATTCTGCTAAAATGTTTAGTGTGTGTTAACCATGTGAAAGTTGCTCTGTTGTTTTTATTCTCAAGAATTTAATAGCACTACAACTAAATAACTACAATTTTACATAAATTTTCAAAACAGCCTTATTTAAAGGTGAGGACATTGCTTAGTGGTTGAATGTTAGCTTAGTATTTGAAGACCCTGTATTATCTCTGAAACAAACATTGTGTTATATTGACTTTATTATTACCATTTTATACAATGGGCAAACACATTTTGAGTTGTTTATCATAACCTGAGTCCACAGGAACAGAAGCAGGAAGACAGCTGTAATTTAAAGCACTATATCTGACTCCATGCTCATTTTATTTAAGAACAATGAGACAAAGAACATAAACTACTACAATCATATAACAACAATTGAGACTTAGACCTTTAAAATAGTATGGCTCAAAGATATTGGAATCAGAACAATAGTTGATGTATTCCTAAACTGAGACCATGTCTTTTTGGTTTCAGTCAATTAGTTCTTACATTGCTTCCTGGTTTATATAATGACAAGAGAGAATATGTTTCCCTTCATTTAAGACCAATTTCCTCATATTCATGGAGTTTTGACATCCAAAGTTTCAAAGGGTAAATCTGCCAGTGAGGTTTTCTGCTAGATTTGTATGAATAAATGTATTTGTCAAGGTGAATAGAAACTTTTTTTATCCAAGTACAAACTAACAAATATTCATTCAAGTCCAAGCCTACCCAAAGATGAAAGTTAAACTTTCTCTGCCATTTTGTTTTAATTTATTAAGATAACATGGCAAGATAGATGCTCCTCACATTGTATGGAGCTGGAACTTTGACTATGAGACTTTTATTTCTGCTCATAATTGCTTAGAAACTTCAGGAAATTGGTTTGAACGTAACAGGACTATGCACAGAAGAATGAAGATAGTTTAATATGGAGACACGACAAATCATTCTGAACTTTGTAGGTGTTGGGAGGTTTCTCAGAGTCCAAATGTACAACATTTGTGAATGGAATGGAGAAGAATGGTGGAGCGCTGGGATGGAACTTAGTGTTAGTGTTTTTCTTATCATACATAAGACTCAAGTCCTATCCTCTGCACTCTAAAAATGAAGGAGAGTAATGAGGAAGTGAGAGTTAAAGTATTGTGTTCTTTTTGTTTATTTAAACTTCACTGAAGCACTTAAACATAATGCTAACATTATGAGAGTTGAGAAGATCATATATGCCCACATAACCCAAACATTAGTCACTGTGATGCATCTCTAGCTCCCCAATACTCTCTTCTCCTCCTGCTCTTTTATCTCTCATTCATATTCAGAATTTCTATGGCTGTCTTTTAGGTTTTCTTCTCTTTTTTACCTTTCCATGTGTGTAGTTTGTTTATCTTATCATGTTTTAATTCGTGTTTTTAAAAGTCTCCATAGTCTATTCCATTTTCTTTTGATGAGTACTTAGATTATATTTATTCATATATATAACCATTTTTTTCTGTTTTCTCAGGATTTGCTCCATAATTCTCAAATGTAGAACTAGGTATTTTAAGTCTCCAAATCTTTTGAGTTTTCTGCCAATTAAGTTGATATTTAGTGTGATTCCACTGTAGCAGAGAAATGTAGCATTTCTGCTAAATTTATTGATGTTTGCTCTAGGCTCTGGAAGATACACTGACAATTCTTCCAGGAACATTTGAAAAAATGTGCTTTTTAGAGGTTTTGAGTAGAGTATTCTATTTATATTGATTAGCTCTTTTATTGATGACGATGAGTTCTGTGTTCTTTCCAGTGCCCTGGCTGGTCATTCTGTACATTATTTAAAAGTGGTTATTTGTGTCTGCAGTTATAACTATAGATTTTCCCAATTTACCTCCACCATTTTCATTGATTTATATGTGGGAATTTTTGAAACTTTTTATATAATAAAGTCAAATACAATTTATTTAATTATTTTGAATTTTAACAGAAAGATGTGTCATCTTGTGTTTATTTTTTGCCATTTTTCCCTTGTTTGTTGTGAAAACATTTTTAAGTTTGCCATTTACTTCTCCTTTCTTTTCTTTTTTGGAGACACATTTTTGTCTATATACTCCTGGCTGCTCTAGACTTTGCTGTGTAGACCAAGCTGCCTTATAGCTCACAGATATCTACCTGCCTCTTCCTTCTTATGCTGAAGTTAAAGGTAATGCCAGTGATGTGTTGGCCCAGTTTTCTTAGGAGATTAAACATATACATGTCTACTATCTCTTGTAAGGAGCAGACCAATGTATGGATACTACCAAAGTCCAATTTGATGACCTAGTGTATTTTACTGAAATTACTAACAGCAGTATGAGGAAGTACTACTTATAGTAGTAGAAATGACTCAAAATTAGCAACAACACCAAACTCTATACTGTAGTGAGAGCTCAAAAAGGCTGGAATCCTGAAGTACACATAACAGCCTACAGGCAGCTCAGTGAGCTAGAGAGTGTCTTTTCCAGGTCTCTTTGTTGATCTAAGTCTCCTATAGACAGCTTAGATCATTTCTACATTTTCAGCATGGCTTGTCTCTATGAATCTATAGGTGGGCTTGTCAGAGACTAACTTATTTTTTTTTTAATTTCTTTTATTTTTTACAGTCTCCCTCCCAGTTGACCCTCCTACATTTCCATATTCCATTCCTCCTCCCCACTGTCTTCAAAAGGATTCCCTCCCGCTAGGCCTTCCCATTCCCTGGTGCCTCAAGTCCCTTGAGGGCTAGACACTTCTCCCACTGAGGCCAGACTCTTATGCAATCCTTTGTTGAATATGTGTTGGGGCCTCTGACCAGTTCTTGTATGTTGATTGGTGGCTCAGTGTCTGAGAGATCTCCGGGTCCAGGTTAGTTGAGACTGCTAGCCTTCCAATGGGGGTAACCATCCTCCTCAGCTCCTTCTAGCCTTTCCCTAATTCAACCACAGGAGTCCCTGATTTCAGTACAAAGGCTGGGTGGATGTATCTGCATCTGTCTCAGTCAGCTGCTTCTTGGGCTTCTTGGAGGACAGCCATGCTAGGTTCCTGTCTGTAAACAAAATAGTGTCAGGCTTTGGGACCTCCCCTTGAGCTGGATTCCAATTTGGACCAGTCACTGGACCTCCTTTCCTTCAGTCTCTTTTCCATTTTTTTGTTCCTGCAGTTCTTTTACACAAGACCAATTCTGGGTCAGAGTTTTTGACTGAGGGATGGCAAACCCATCCCTCCACTTCATTCCCTGTTTTTTTTTTTTTTTTATTGGAAGTAAACTCTATCAGTTTCCTCTCCCCCCAGTTGAGCATTTCATCTAAGGTACTTCCCTTTGAGTCCAGAGAGGCTATCTCCTCCCAGGTCTCTTTACATTCTAGAAGACCCCTCCACCTCCCACCCCCTTGAGGGTGCATATTTCTATTCATTTTGCTGGACTTCAGGGCCATTGTTCTGTCTCTCCCTGCCCCCATACCTGGGAATTTTCACAAGCAAAAGGGCCCAACTGAGAAAGCTTCAACCCCACTTGGGAGGGAGAAGAAAACAGATCAGGGGGAAGCAGAGGGAGGGAAGCACCTAGGTAGAAGAGGGAAGGGGGAAGGGAAAAGGGAGTAACTAACAGTCTTTACATTTACTCTCCGGAAGGGACCAAATCAATTTCACCAGTTTCAGGGGTTTCCTAAAGCTATGTTGATATTTTTATTTTCTCTCTTAAGGAGCATCAGTGCCACGTAGAATGTTTCAATCTCAGAGGAAAATGCTACGAACTTTCACTTTAACAGATCCAATTTCTACCTAATAGATTTATCTCTGCCATATACAGTCCTTTTTTCATGTAGCTTAATTTAATATGTCAAATTATTATATTAATATAGTTATATTTCCTTGATTAATAATTACTCTTTATATATTATGTGCTTATTCTTTGTATATGCATCTTAATCTTACTTCAGCTTATTCTTTTCATTATTTTAAGAGAATTTGTTATATGTTGCTTGGAATTTTTCATATGTTTTATTCAGTTTATGAATTTATTTCTTCAAGTTTATACACTTAATGTAACTAATATCTTAGTATTTGACTCTATCATTTGGGGGTTTTCTTTATCTTACTGATTTATTTTTTATTTCTGTATATGTATATTCCTGTGTATTAGTACTTTTTCCATGCAGTTTCCATGGAAGTCATAAGATGACTTCAGATCCTCCAGAACTAGAGTTACACCTGCATCTGTTTTCTTTGTCATATGTACTCTTAGCTCTTGCATCTTATCTCTGACCTTTACCTATCTGTGGGTTAAAATGACACTGTAATATACTAATTTATTGTTTTGGGGTTTTTTTGTTGGTTTTATCTTTCAATAGCTTATATATTTGTTGTTGTTAAGAAAGACAGACTACAGACAGATAGATATTGGTAGATAGATATTGGTAGACAGATATAGGTGGATAGATATAAATTGTCCCATTCATGGTAGTAGTATTTTTGTTCATGTTAGTTAACAAATAACTGAAGTTGAGTGAGTTTTAAAGTCAACAGATTTGTTTGGGATCATAGTTATGGTCCAAAATTGAGGGGAAGAATCATGATGGCAATTTGAGCTTGCTCATTATATGAAGTAGAAGGATACAGAATGCTGTGTTTTTCCCTGCATGTGATTCTGAAGAAAGATTATCTGAGCACCTAATCAGTTTGACAGTTATTTTTTGTTCAAATATCTTCTTACATCCTTTAGTTCTCCTCAGCTTCTCACAAGAAATTTGATGTTTGTTTTTGTTTAATGTTTTATGGCCAGTGCTCATTTTTGAGCTTAGTTTCCAGAGGATTGAACTTGTATTTTATGCATGCCTAAGCAAATATGCACATCTATGACATCCCAGATATATATTTACATGAGTAAGATGTGTTGCCATGACTGATAACTCTCCTATTTCTTCAGTTGTGGCCAAACAGTCCTCAGCAGACCTCCCTTTTCATTCTGTATCTTCCCAAAGAATAATGCAAAACTAAGAGGAATAGGTTCTACTGGTCTAGGTCTGGCTGGGAAAGCTGGAAGTGTTACAATGCTTAGAATAGAAGAGAGGAAGTTTGTATGACCTGCACAGGACAAGTACCCAAGGTCTACTACCTCAGCAGAGACAGTGGATTCAGTCCAGTGATTGAATGCTTCAGGAGGGAGAACTGTTCCCTAAGTGTTAGAGATCATTAAAATATCGTCTATCAGATGATCCTTCATGAAATAACTTGTGTGACTTATTCCAAGTGGAAAAGGACTATATAAACATTGAGAAGTAGGGTGGGATACAGGGGTAGGTGTTTCTTATTGGTTCAGTTTGAGATGTTAGTGATGCTCTATTGCACTGGGAAGGACTCCAGGTGTTTTCATAAGTTATTGATTATCAAGGTCCTTTCAGTGGGGTGTTATAGTTATTTATCCAGAGCAGCTGTTGAAATGGACAGAGGTCTGTTGCACTCTTGCTGATCTCAAGTCTCTGAGACTCCTGGGGTCTGAGTTCACTTGTCCCATACTCCTTCTACTATTGCTTTATTTCCATTCGTTTTAGAAGTCTCTCCTCTCTGTTCACTGAGGATCATTTCTGCTGTTTCTTTTCCTAATTAATTTGCTTTTTCCCTCTTCTTTCTTTGCCCTTGTCTCTCCATTTACCAAATGCTTGTTTTTGTTGTAGCCCATCCTATATTTTACCTTCTTCTGTATACATTCCACTCATTTGCCAAGAAACCCCTTATATTCAAGTTTGCTGAAATTTATTAATTCTTAGTTTATTAAGTACTGGTTACCATTTTTGATAAGCACTTTTATTATGTAATATTTAAAATATTTTGTCATATAATCTATTATGTGTCTTTTTCGTGCCAGTTTCCGTAACATTGTTCAAAGGTCATTTTCTTAGAATCAGATTATCATGTCGATTCTCCAAAATAAATAATGTTTAATAAAATTGGTTAGTGAACATAGTGTAAAAGACCTCAGAGGACATTCATGCTTTTCATGAACAAGTAGTATAAAGATATGTTCACACCAACTGAGTTATTTTATACCATAAAAGAGACAATCTCCATGTCATTTTGACAGATGGAAAAAAAGTCATACAAAGCACAGAAGAGGCAGCCAAAGTTATTGGTGGTAATGAAAGCAGGTGTGAGAGACTGAAATCAACAATATGACCAAATATGTGAATGTCTGGCTTAGTAATACATCTCTATATATAGTTTTTCTGAGTTTAAGCAAGTTCCAAGCCTATGCAGTGTTGTGTCAATTGTCAGAAAATTCATCTACAAACTAAAAGCTGAGGTATTGTAACCCAAGGCCTTTCTTTAGTCATTGACATGAGGAATTTAATATCCATTCAAAATTTGAAGAATCTAGACTTTGCAAAGCAGTTCCTGAAAACAATGTTTTTTGATAAATCACAATACCTTACTTCCACATTTACTGGAGAATTTGGGTTTAAACAGAATAATCTACTGATGAAGAGTTAATGATCACAGTATGCATCTCAGTTGTACTTTTAAATGTGCCTATGGCATTTGGTTTTCAAGGACATTAGCAAACTAACCTAATGAAAAGAAAAATGCTTTCAATGAATGGTTATGAAAACAATCTAATATCAATGTGAGGAAATAATATATCTTATATACAAAAATTATGCTGATATAGGTAACAAAAAAGGTAAAAAAAAAAAAAACCAACTTTAGGCTGTTTGTGGGGAGCAGATGAAGTCTTGGATTTGTGAAGTCTTTATAGAATGTTTCCTGTTGACATGTACACAGTCATGTCAAGAACTCCAATGTCTCAACCTCATGAAAATAGCAGAGTCTTTCCAAGATGAGGCTCAAAGCCTTTTGAGAGGGTCTACATGTAAATTTTGACAATTTGTGCTGAAGTATTACAAGGCAACCCTCTCCATCTGAATATTTATAGCCTGAAGACTACTTTCCTACAGAGACACCTTCTACTGAGATTAGATAAACTTGCCTCCTTGATCAAACTGTATATCATAAATCTTGGCTTCTTCATTATCTGTATGTAATAATCCCACCTACTTTTTCAGAGGTATACAATAACCCTTCATCCCTATTAAATTATATAAAATAATCATGCTGACCTTCCTAGACACTGGATTATTTTTAAAAGGCCCAGTCAACATATCCCTGATTTTCTGTGTACGGTTTTCTGTATGTTTCTCTGCATCACGCACAGGCGCCTTGTCTGCATGGGCAGAAAACACCTTGGACTGGGTTCGTACTGAAGAACTAAACTTCCTAAAATAGAAATGAGCTGTAAGAAAGAATATTATTTATTAATTACACACGGGAGAACCCAACCCTCTCCCGCATGTCCCATTGTCTCTGCTGAGTGTCTCTCTCAGTGTGGCATCGTCTCAATGTCCCAATGGCACAATGGCGTGCAGACCAATCCTCAGCAGAGCTGTGTCCAGAAGGCGGGTCCAATCGAGTAGGCGTGATGACATTGGTGGTTGGCCCGGGCAATGAGTGGGCGTTGACAGTGGGCAGTTGAGGACGCTGTGTTCTGGGATGTCCGGGGAAGCAACTCTTAGCATGTCTGTAAGGGGCGCAATACAATGCTTAGAGGGTGGCGGGCGAGACCTAACATCTGCATCTCTTTTATTTAATATTTTAAATTTTTTGGACTGGCACAAGGAAATATATTTGTGTCCTATTGACCTGCCCAGGAGTAGCTTGAGGGAGAAATCTGGTGTAAGGCCAGTCAGAATTTAATTTTACCACTAGGGATCCTTTAGTAAATTCTCATTTAGGAAAACCTGATTTGGGGGGTCTTGCTTTAACAGATTTCGTGAAAAATGCATTTTGCCCTAACGCCCGTACTATTTAAGACCAAACCACGAATTAATGTTTAGATGCTGAAGGGTTGTCACGGCTCCTGTAGTGAGGTGAATCNGAATGGCACTTGTAGTACTCTGTCCGGTCTGGGTGTAGCTGACCTGCCTGAGAGAAAAGCCAAACAGTTGAATAAGAACTGAATAACAAGTCAGCTAGTACTTCAATTGGTTGCTGCTTGTGGACGTTGTACATCGTGGTGCGCACTAGGCTCCGCACCACGATGTACAACGTCCACAAGCAGTTGTCACGGCTCCTGTAGTGAGGTGAATCTGAATGGCACTTGTAGTACTCTGTCCAGTCTGGGTGTAGCTGACCTGCCTGAGAGAAAAGCCAAACAGTTGAATAAGAACTGAATAACAAGTCAGCTAGTACTTCAATTGGTTGCAATTTAGCAAGCCTCAGTTTAGACCATAGCCCCAGGTGTGTGGGGGAAGCTAGACCAATCTAAGATTGAATTTAGAGTAATTGGTCACAATGGAGGAAGGAGGGGAATTATTATAACTCCTCCTAAAACTGATCTTTATAAATTAGATTTTACAGTTTTTAATGTTCTTAATTTAAAAGTTAAAAGCTTGAAACAAGGCAGCTTAGCTTGTTTAATTTTGGACCAAGACAGTTAANCAAGGGAGTGTTAAGAATATAACTTTAAATCAGTTTATTTTACTCACTGATACGCAGGTAACTCACAGTTCAGCTTGGCATACAGACCTTTTGAAAGTTGTCATACTTCCAGCATTCTGTGGAGAAAACACAAGCTTTTCCCTACACCATAAGGGTAGCTGTTTAGGATTAGCCATATAACAATTGAGATTTAAATAATGTGTACAGGGATATTTCCTCCCTTTCTTGTTAAAAGAAAAAGGTTTTAAAAGTTTTTAGTACCTAGAAATACAATTGCTGTGGGCACTTAATAACTATAACTAAAATAAGCAACTAGTATATGGTTACCAATGAGTACAATTGATAGCAATCAGAAAAGCTTATTTTATTTTTTGCAAGGACTTTTGTTTTTTACCAAAGAAACTGCATCTCTTAAAATAACACAGAAAGGTTTAAATTAATTTGAAGCCTTAAAATAAGATTTTAGCCCATTAACATCTCTTGCAAGCCTGAAAAAAAATAAATAAGCATTTTGAAGCAATTCAATTTTTTGTTGTAAAATCTTAAATATCACAATTTTATTTAGCATAACTAAAACCTTAAACATGAAAAGGATACGGTCTCTGAGAGCAGGATTCCAGGTAAACCTTTGTATAGGTAGTAACTAATACTTACTACGCTGAAAATTTAATCTCTTAGCTTATTGTATTAAAGCAGAGACAATAAAAATTATTTTTATAAAGTGTAAGCTGTCTAAGCTATACTTAGAGGTAAAACATTATCAGTAATAATCAGTTTACCATAAGCAAACCTTTAACAATTATCAAGTAAAAACAACTCTTTAATAATTTTATCAGAAGTAAGCAAGCCATTTTGCAATGCCTGATTGATCTACTATAAACCCTAAATTAAGCTGTTACCATAGGCAACACGCGGACATCCTCCCTTAAGGTAGGGGGTGTGGCCACAAGAACTTGTTTGGCATGGTTTTTGAAACAAAAGAAAGACCTGCGGTTTCTGAGACAAAGGAGAAACTAGCCAAGGCCATTTTGAGCTTAATCCTCACCACGAGGGAAGGTAAAGCCCAAGTTTAAAACATTATCAATCTTTGAATGACTTTAACCTTGAGTTAACCAATTTAAAGCTAGCCGTTTGTAACCAAGATCACCTTTAATGAACATCAATAAACTTAAAGCAAGTCAAAGAACTTAATGAAGCGGCTACGCGAATTTTAAATTTAGACCACAGAACTTTACATTGCTTAGCTAAAAAGTTACAAATACAGACCCTTGTTACTTACTAACAACACTAATCACGAGAATCACTAGGAAAAAAACCGACAACTAACTTTTTTCTTGCTTTACCATTCAGAGTTTAAAGGCACTTGAAAAAGCAGTTTTTGCAGGAGCCCTCCTGCCGGGTTTAATCCCTGGCTAAGCTGCGGCCTTGGGGCTGCAGCGGCTAGACTGCAAAAGCAAAGACGACTTTAGCAAGCTATAATATAATACATTTAGACATGGAACACACAATGGCCACTGATACAGACAACAAACAAGAAAACACATGACTCGACACATAGAAAATTGGTGCACCAGACCTAACAGCGAAAACCAGATGTCTCTATACCTTGGTCTGTCTCTAGGATACTATCATAGATTTACTCTCTAGGCCGTGGCCAGTAGGATTTTAAAAATTTTACTTTTAAACCCAATTCTTCCTTGCCTGAGTACAGTCTGTAGGACTGCGGACAAAAATGCCTGAAAAGTCTCATCCCTATGCACTGCTCACTGAGGAAATGAGGTGTCGGGTTAAACACTTCATTGCTCAAATAAATTTTGTGCCTCTACCTTTTTAATCCCGGGGTGTACCCTTACATACTCACGCACACTTGGAGCTCCACCGGCGCCTGAAGCTTAAGTCTCTACAGCCACATAGGTGCCACTTGTATGTTTCTCTGCATCACGCACAGGCGCCTTGTATACATGGGCAGAAAACACCTTGGACTGGGTTCGTACTGAAGAGCTAAACTTCCTAAAATAGAGATTAGCTGCAAGAAAGAATATTATTTATTAATTACACGCGGGAGAACCCAACCCTCTCCCGCATGTCCCATTGTCTCTGCTGAGTGTCTCTCTCAGTGTGGCATCGTCTCAATGTCCCAATGGCACAATGGCACAATGGCGCGTGGTCCAATCCTCAGCAGAGCTGTGTCCAGAAGGTGGGTCCAATCGAGTAGGCGTGACAACATTGGTGGTTGGTCCGGGCAACGAGTGGGCGTTGATAGTGGGCGGTCGAGGACGCTGTGTTCTGGGACGTCCGGGGAAGCAACTCTTAGCATGTCTGTAAGGGGCGCAATACAATGCTTAGAGGGTGGCGGGCGAGACCCAACAGTTTTCTATGTGTCTATCTGCCTTTCATTTCCTTACCACCTGAGCGACATTTATCCGTGGAAGTTGCTGGATGCTGCAACTCTTGAGAAAATGATTCAAGATACAGGAGATCATATTAAATAAGATATAGACACATGTTAACATCAAATAGAATCTCAACCACTGAATATCTGACAAAATTGTTTTTCTTATATTAACCATTCTCAGAGTTTCTTCCACTAGGGAACTTATCACATAGGATAACATAGTGCCATATTCTGACATGTTTCCCTTGCTTCCTGACAGCATAAAATGGAGACTAAACTTTGTCTAGATAGCTAATATCTCATAAATTTTATGCATACATTGTTATTAAAAAATCAAGAATATTTGATCAAACATAAACTAATGGGAAACTATTTATAGAACTTCTGCATCTACTTTCCTATCTACCTAGGCTTCTGGACACAGAATATCATCCTAACACGCAAATCACAAGATTGTTATTGCTTTCAGTTAGCATGATTAATTTAGTACTTATGCTGTCTTGAAAGTCTTGTCTAATTATTATATAATCTCTAATATTATCAGTATAAATCTACATTAGTTAAATGATGATTTTGCTTTTGAAGACCTAAGTATATGCAAATTTGTTTCCAGACAAGACAACTAGATATCTTATATGATAAAACTAAAAGGAAGGCACATTTTAGATGAGTATCATACTGAAGTAGTGAGGCTGTCAATTTTTCTAGATAAAAGTTTATGAAAGCAATGTTCTCTAATGCCACAAATTGCACAAACAAAGTCACATTACCATATTGAAAAGGTAAGTTATTGAGATTGTTGCTTTGTAGATGTGGCTACATGTTTAAAATGGCTTTTGAATTATGTTTAGTGGTCAGAGTGAAGAGTGGGAAATTCAAATTCTAATTTAAAGTCTGATTACAAGCCAAAGTAACATTCACGTTTCTCTTGTAACTTTTATACAATGGTTTAAAGCATATCAGATATTCATATAACTATCCCAGAGAGTATCTGGGTATTTCAGTGCTTCAGATGGTTTCATGAATTTTATCACTATTAATGTTAAAGTTTTACTTATATATTCAAAGGAGTTAATTCATAAAATGTCCAGCTGATATTATGGTTCAAATTTTAGAGACTATGCATTTAACCTTGTGTTCTAACAATAGATAGCCCTTAAAAATAAACAGATATCCTTAGTTATATATTCTTATGTAATACATTAATATAAAATATTGTAAAAGTTAATTTTATAATTATTTTAAGCATAATAAATAGCTCATGGTTATTTCTTATATGAATTAAAACAAATACTATTAAGCTTTCTTATGCTCTTTATTTTCTTTAATCTTCAAAGAAATAACTAGTAATGAAATCTTATCATAAAGTATAAAGTATCTTCTCTCCACCAATTGACAAGTAATGTGTCTTTACAATGACTTTCAGAGCTAAAGAAGGGCAGTAGAAAATGAAATTTTTGTTACTGTGGTAAAATTTCATTGATGCCTTTGACCCCAATTTAGAGATTTATGCTCTTAGGCATAGTAAGTCATTACTGGGATGTCTTACAGAGGACTAAACTTGATTTACTGCTTTTATGGGCCATGTGAAAGGAAGACTTCCTTTAAAAATGTGCATTTTTGTGTATTTGTATGTGTGTTTGTGTGTACATGCATGCCTGTGTACATGCATGCATGTGTGCCTGGTAAGGGGTATAGAGGACAACTTCAGGTGTCACTCTCAGGAACACCACCATCATCCTCTGATATAATATCTCTCCAACTGCCTGAGAGCTCCTCAACTATGCTGTATTGCATGTCCAGTGAAGCCAAGGGATTCTCCTTTCTTTTCCTCCCAGGTAATTCATTTCAAGTGGGTGGCCCTCTGTCCAGCATGTTTAGACATTCCAAATGTATCTTCTACATACATGCTTGCTAGGCCAGGTTTTTATTCACTGAGCTATATACCCAGCTTCAGGCAACCTTAAAAGGAACAATAACAGAAATTCAGAATGGCATTACTTCTTTAAATGTGTTCTGCTCGTATGTGGAAGAAACTAAAATAGAATTTGATTAGATGTGTTTAAAGTACATTTTTAGGATTTACTAATCTAAAATCTTAATAAAATACAATAAAAACGAATTAAATCAAGTCTGTTAAAAAGATAGTATCATGGAAAAAATAAAATTAACACAGCTATATTTCTGTTATAAAGAAAAATGGCAGATTAGGAATTTATTACAGAAATCGAATAGATAGAGGTTAGTAAATATCCTAAATGAACATTGCATCATATCATTTGCTATGAAGATAAACCAAATAGATGTATAAACTTAAAACCACAAAAGTATGTCTATATATCTTTGTATAAAAATTTGGACAAACAACATAGCATATCTAAGTCACACTTGGAAATAGTATATCCCCATTTTAGGCAACTTTAGTAAGATTAAATTAAAATATAGAGTTTGTAATATACCATATTATCATATAACTTCTATAATATATAAAGTAACAATTAGTAAAAGTAATGAGAGAAAAGAGCAGTCTTGATATTTCTCATGAATGTAAAAGCTCTATTTTCAAACACAGAATTCTTCCTTAAATAATAAAACAGTGTATACTGTTAGACATTTACAATGCTTCTTGGTGTAGGAAACTTTATAAGTTCTCATATCATCCACCTTGCATGAGAAAACCTTACCCTGTATGTTTTCAGGTAGACGTCATCAACATGGGGGCACAGGATAACCCAGCAAGAGACTCATACTCAGAAATTACTCTTGTAGCAGAAACGTACATGTTTATGCACAGAGATGGGAGAGTTATTGTGCACCCTTACAGCTATCTAATCTTCCCTATTTATACAGTTTAATTCCATATTCTACACTAATGCGTTGAAATTTACTATTAATTAAAGTGCATTAAGGAAACATTGGCTCCAATACCCTCTTTAACCCCAATATTTTGTAAATTACTGAGTTAGCCAAAGAGAGGTGGATCCTAGGATTCCAAGGTACAGCATCCCAGTTTCAGGTAACTTTGACCACAGGAAATCACTGTGGTGGTTTGTGGGAACTAAAAAGGGGCCTGGGAAAGAGTGGGGAGGAAGGATAGCCCACATCTGGCCAGAGTTCCACCTATGCTCTGGACAGGCAGACACTGGAAGGCTGCCAGATGTTTTCCACTCAGCCACAGGTGGGCAACCAAGCATCTGACCCACCAGGTCCCGGGGTTCAGCATCTCAGCTTGACTGGAGACCAGCCTGTCTGTGCATAGCCCAATGCTCCACAGTGGTTTCCACCCCAAAGTACCTCCTTCTCCAAAGGATGAAGTGGGGAATAACTATACCCTCTGCTCACTCTCATAAAAACAGTTTTTGCATTCCCTTGTTTCCTCTGGAAGTCCAGCAAAATACATACATTTCCACCTATGCTTTTGAATAGCACAGACTGTCCCCAGTGATCTGTTTCTCTATTTTCCATCTTCTCCTATGTGCCTGAACACCTTTTTGGACAGGTTGATATCATGGTCTACATATGTTCAGATCTGCCACAACTTCTCTGACATAGATCAAGCCCCACCATGAGACAGGGTGCAGCCACAAATGTACTCCAACAGAGCCAATGTGCCTCATGAACCACTACTCTAGTCCAGCATCTCTCTGAAGCAACCTGTTTCTGAACTCTACAGTGAACACTCTACTATGCATTTCAGTGAACTAAACAGCCAATACTACTACTTCTCTTTATTGTCTTAATCATCTCTTTTATTGGCTTTATTGGCCTTATTTATTTATATTGTATATTGGCTTTATTGTCTCTGCAATGCCTGTGTTTCTAATGAAGTGGATCTTGACACTTTGGAGATTAAATGATGAAGTGGGTCATTACCCTTTGGAGTCCAAATGTCCTTTTCAGAGGAGTCATATATGAGATATCCTGTATATCAGTATATCAGATATTTATATTATGATTCATAACAGTAGCATAATTATAGTTATGAAGTAGCCATGAAGATAAGTTTATTCTTGGGGCTCATGTCAACATGAGAAACTATATTCAAGAATCACAGTATCAGCAAGGTTGAGAATCTCTTGCTTTGCTGTCCCAAATAGTCACATGAATTCCAATTGATGACAACATAGTATTCCACAGAATGAATCAAAGAAACTAGTTTATAAGGGACTGATTTTACACATATCACCTATATGCATCCCTTGTCTTAAAGACAGATGTATTGTGCTATTGTATTTTTCTGAAAGAAATTTTTTGCCTCCAGAGACTAAATTTAACAGGTCTTACAACTAAGCTAATGGTAACCTTTGAGATCATTTATTACATGGTATTCACTCAGCTGTCCTACTGTTTACTCAATCAGTTTAACTTGTCTTTAAGAGAATGGTGTAACTAACATTAAAACAATGGTCATAAAACTGATAGCACAGCCTACATATGACTCTGTTAAATATCTAACACTTTCAGGACTTGTGATATATGACATATTATTCAACAGTGATTGAGTGGCATCCCAATACTGAGGTAATGGAACTGATTCAAAAGGAAAACATGACATCATATTCCAAGAATGGAACTCCCATTTGAGACAGACCAGCCTTGGTCACATGTCTTTCCAACTATTCCATATAGCACACAACCACACTTACAACATGGAGGCATGCTCTCTCATACTCTACAAAATAAGATACCCAAATCCTGACTGCCCCAACATATGATGAACCCTCTTGTAGATCAAAATTCCAGTTTTGTATCTCAGCACAAATTACAAAGATTACACAGCTACAACTCATTAATAGCTCATTAACAACCTGTTTTTCATTCTCTCCGTTTCTGTTTAGGTATCATCCATATTTTATGACTTTTCATGAAGAAATGTGAAAACAACTATTTATTCCAGATAGGACACCAATGATAAACCAAAAAAAAAAAAAAATTATTCCAGGCAAACTTGCAGAATCAGTGACTGTAGTGTGGCTTCTTATAGAAGTCTACATAGCATGCTACTTACAGGAGTAAGTATCTTCAAAGTTACCACGCCAGCATGAAAAATGACCAGAAACATTTGAATCCCTAGTGGCTGCTGTCCAACTGAAAAACAGCCTGATCAAATAATGTCTCCTTGACCCCCCCCCCCCCCAGCCATTATGACTACCTGCATAGCCTTGGGGAGTGACCTTGTGAGATTTTTTTTTTTAATGTTTCAGTAGCTTTCTGAACCTTGTGAGTTTTGTTTGCTTCCTGAATTTTATAGAATGGTCTCATGAATTCTTCTATGCCTTCTTACTCCTTCCAGTAAAGCATATTTAACTTCAAATGAAATAGATAAAAAAAACAAGCAGTGATTATAATAAAAATGAGGGAAGAGAAAGAAAAATGGGAGAAACCTAGTAAAAAAAAGTATGGAGAGAGAGAGAGAGAGAGAGAGAGAGAGAGAGAGAGAGAGAGAGAGAACTACATTTCAGGAGCAATTTTATTTCTTATTATATGTTGAAAGGCACTTAAATCAGTTCCAGATGCTGAAAGCCTGAAACTGCATGATTTCATTTTGATAGTGTTGAAGTCATGGAAGTAGAAGCCACAATAATTATTACCAGAGGCTGGATGTAGGAAAAGAGAGAATATAGAGTTTTAAACAAAGACTCAGAAAGTTTTGAAGAAAACCAGGGACCAAGTTCTGAAATATTTGGACAAAAATGGTTACTATATTCAATAACAACTTTTCATATGTTTTAAAAGAAGAGAATATATTGCAAATGTTCTACTACAAAAATTGAGAGATCAAAGAAGTGACCATTGTGTTAATTATATTATTTTAATCTTCAAAGTTGTTAACATATATAAAGTGTTATAGCTTATTGTTATATTCTAAATATGTAGCTATGAACATTTATGAATTGATATAACTACTAGTAGAAAATAAGTAACAGCCTTCTTTCTGCCTGATGACATATCCTCCTATAAAGGATTGAGTTCTAAAATCAAAATAAGTAACATTCATCTCAAAGTAGTAGGCAAACCTAAAATATCTCAAATATCCTTTCCTTGCATGTTTCACAGGAAATCATTGTATTATGGGCTTATTAGTTAATCTTTCTTGATTCTGTCTTATAATGGTTCTCAACCTTCTTAACGCTGTAATTCTTTAATACAGTTCCTTGTGTTCTGACACCCAATCATAAAATTCTTTCCATCACTACTTTGTAACTGCAATTTTGCTACTCTTATGAATCATAATGTAAATTCCTGTCTTTTATCATAATGTTCTGGGAGTTTCAACTTATAGGTTGAGAACCTCTTTAATTTCCTAGACTTGTGTTGATCGCTTCTATGTATTATATCCTTGTGTTTCCATAACAGACCAAGGTAATTTCATATAGCTAGAATAAATAAAATTATACTATTGTACAGAGTTATGATAACTAAGATTGTATTGTATGAATGGACACATAAACACATACATACACACACACACACACACACACACACACACACCTGGACTATTTCTAGTCATAAAGTAAACAGTGTGTTAAATGAGACACCTCATAAAGAAGTTAACTTTAAGTGAATAAAACACATAATATAAAATTTTATAAAATGTCTTTAAAATACATTAAATTTTCAAAATTAATAGATAGGTCATTAGAGTTCACAGAAAAGTATAATGTGTTTAAGATTCAATTCATAAATTGAACTTTGTTAAAAAAGAATACTTTTATGCTAAGAAGAGCTTCATAAGCAAGAAGAAAAAAGGGAAAGATAAACAGTGGAGGGAAATATCAATAGGATACCTATACAACATAGTAATACCAGGAGTACATAAAAGATTTTTTAAAACTCAAAACTGACCAGAAAACTATCTAAGAGCAGTGCATATGCTAATGGCCAGTAGACAAATGTAAAGCTATTTTTCACCATTGACAGGGATGCTTAACATTGCAATATATTGATAGAAATCATCTGTTTATCGACTGTATAAATGTCTACTTACTGGTTATGATACTGTACTATCAGTTTTCAACTAGGATAAAAATGAGAAACAAAGAATCTGTATTATTTATTCCATATATGTATGAATTCAATGTGATCAGTTTATTTAAAATACTTTAGGCCCTTTCTTCTGGTTGGCACCAGCCACAGGCCATCTTGGGTTCAAACTCGGCAGACAGCACCACAGTCTCCAGAGGATTCTCCATCCCATAGGCAACCTAGCATGCCCAGATTCTTAGGATTACTGGTGAGTGAAACACAATATCTGTTCTAACAGAACCAGGATGCCAGGGGATAGCTGGAACGCAGACCTAGGAACCCCTGCCAAACAGTGGCTCAGGTTCCTTCCAATCTGCACTGGTCTATTTTGGGTTAGAACTCAGCAGTCAGTCCCAGAGTCCCCAGAGGAGGTACCACTGCCAGATGCTCTAACATGCCCAGAATCTTAGGATCCCAGAATCCAAGAATCCCAGGATCCCAGGAGCTTGGTCACACCAGGATCTCAGGGTCTCAGAGGAAGCCTGACTACCAAGAACCCTGACACACCCAGAATCTCAGCATCACAGGATCCCAGAATCACAGGATCACAAAAAAGCTGGACTCTGAGAAGTTCTGACTCAACTGGAATTGCAGCAAGGACAGTCTCCCATCAGATATATAAAAGGCAGGGAGTACTTGAGATAATCAGATGGCAGGAGGCAAGCATAAGGCCAGAAGCAACAGAAACCAAGGTTACTTGGCATCATCAGGACTAAACTCTCCCACTACAGCAAGTCCTGGATGCACCATCACACCAAAAATGAAAGATATGGATATAAAGTCACTTCTCATGAGAATGATGGAAAACTATAAGAAGGACATAAATAACTCCCTTAAATAAATACAGGAGAACACATCCAAACAGGAAAAAAAGAATTGAAAAAAACCATCCACAATCTGAAAATGGAAATAGAAACAATAAATAAATCACAAAGGGAGAAAACTCTGGAAATAGAAAACCTAGAAAAGAAGTCAGAAACCATAGATTTAAGCTTAACAAACAAAATTCAAGAGATAGAAGAGAGACTCTCAGGTGCAGAAGATACCATAGAAAACATTGACAACTCAATCAAAGAAAATGGGAAATGCAAAAAGATTCTAACCCAAGACATCCAGGAAATCCAGGACACAAGGAAAAGACCAAACCTAAGGATAGTAGGTATAGACAAGAAGGAAGATTGCCAACTTAAAGGGCCAGAGATATTTTCAACAAATTTATATGAGAAAACTTCCCCAACCTAAAGAAAAAGATGCCCATGAACATACAGGAAGCCTACAGATATCGAAATAGACTGGACTAGAAAAGAAATTCCTCCTGTCACATAATAATTAAAACACCAAATGTACACAAAAAAGAAAGAATATTAAAAGCCATAAGGGAAAAAATTCAAGTAAAATATAAAGACAGACATATCAAAATTGCACCTGACTTCTCCCCAGAGACTATGAAAGCCAGAATATCCTAGCCAGTTGTCATACAGACCCTAAGAGAGCACAAATGCCAGCCCAGGCTACTATACCCAACAAAACTCTCAATTATCATAGATGAAGAAACTAAGGTATTCCATGATAAGACCAAATTTACAAAATATGGTTCCACAAATCCAGCCTTTCAATGGATAATAAAGGGAAAACTCCAACACAAGGATAGAAACTACATGCTAGAAAAAGCAAGAAAGTAATCTTTCAACAAACCTAAAAGAAGATAGCCACATGAACAACATTCCAACTCTAATAATAAAAAATAACAGGAAGCATCAATTTCTTTTCTTTAATATCTCTTAATATCAATGGACTCAATTCCTCAATAAAAAGACATAGACTAATAGACTGGTTACATAAACAGAACCCAACATTTTGCTGCATTAAGTAAACCTCCCTCAGTGACAAAGACAGATTACCTCAGATTAAAAGAATGAAAAACAATTTTCACAGCAAATGGTACCAAGAAAAAATCTGGAGTAGCCATTCTAATATCAAATAAAAACAACATTCAGCATAACTTTAACTAAACAGAGACACAGTGGTACAAAAAATGGATTTAACAGATATCTATAGAACATTTTGTCCTAAAACAAAAGGATATGCTTTTTTTCTCAGCACCTCATGGTACCTTCTCCAAAATTGACCCTACAATCAGTCACAAAACAGGTCTCACCAAATACAAAAGTATTGAATTATCCCAAACATCCTATCAGATCAACATGGACTAAGGCTGATCTTCAATAACAACATAAATAATAGAGAACACACATACATGTGGAAGCAGAACAACTACTCAATGATAATGAGGTCAAGGAGAAATAAAGAAAGAAATTAAAGACTTTTGAGAGTTCAAAAAAAATTAAGCTACAACATACCCAAACTTATGGAAAACAGTGAAAGCAGTCCTAAAAGGAAAATTCATAGCTGTGAATGCCTTCTTAAAGGATCTGGAGAGAGCATACCCAAGGATCTTAACAGCACACCTAAAATCTCTAGAACAAAAGGAAGAAATCTCCTAAGAGGATTATATGGAAAGAAATAATCAAACTCAGGGCAGAAATAAACAAACAGAAACAAAAAGAATTATACAAATAATCAACAAAACCAGGAGCAGGTTCTTTGAGAAAATCAACAAGATAGATAAACCTTAGCCAGACTAACTAGAGGGCACATTGACAGTATCCTAATTAACAAAATCAGAAATGAAAAGGGAAACATAACAACACAACCCGAGGAAATCCAAAAAATCATCAGATCCTANTACAAAGGCTATACTCAACAAAACTGGAAAAGCTGGATGAAATGGACAATTTTCTAGACAGATATCAAGTACCAAAGTTAAATCAGGATAAGATTAATGATCTTAACAGTTCTATATCCCTTTAAGAAATAGAAACAGTCATTACTAGTCTCCCAATGAAATGAAGCCCAGGATATAGTTTAGTAGTCAAACTAAGTGGAGAGAAGCTTGTAGCAGTCCCAATAAAATCAGGGACTAGACAAGGCTGCCAACTCTCTTCATACCTATTCAATATAGTATTTGAAGTCCTAGCCAGAGTATTTAGAAAATAAAAGGATATCAAAGGAATACAAATTGGAAAGGAAAAATTCGAAATATCACTACTTGCAGATATGATAGTATATTTAAGTAACCACAAAAATTTAAACAGAGAACTACTAAATCTGATAGACAACTTCAGTGATGTAGCTGGATATAAAATTAACTCAAACAAATCAGTGGCCTTTCTCTACACAAATTCTAAACAGTCTAAGAAAGAATTACGGGAAATGACACTTTCAAAATAGTCACAAATAATATAAAATACCTTGGTGTGACTCTAACTAAGTGAAAGATCGGTATGATAAGAATTTCAGTTCTCTGAAGAAAGAAATTAAAGAAGATCTCAGAAGATGGGCAGATCTCCCATGCTGATGGAGGTAGAAGTGGCAATTTGCAAATTCATCTGGAATAGCAAAAATCCTAGGATAGCATAGACTATTCTTAATATAAGAACCTCTGTTGGAATCACCATTCTCGACCTAAAGCTGTAGATCAGAGCAAATGATAAAACAAACAAACAAACAAACAAACAAAAAACTGCCTGGTACTAGTATGGTACTAGTACAGTGACAGACAGGATGGTCAATGGAACAGAATCAAAGACCCAGAAATGAATCCCCATACCTATGGTCACTTGACAAAGGAGCTAAAACCATCCAGTGGAAAGAAGACAGCATCTTCAACAAANGGTGCTGGCTCAACTGGCAGTTAGCATGTAGAAGAAATTGAATTGATCCATTCTTATCTCCTTGTACAAAGCTCAAGTCTAAATGGATCAAGGAACACCACATAAAACCAGAGAAAATGAAACTTATAGAGGAGAAAGTGGGTAAGAGCCTCAAAGATATGGGCACAGGTGAAAAATTCCTAAACAGTACATAAACGGTATGTGCTGTAAGATCAAGAATAAACAAATTGGACCTCATAAACTTGCAAAACTTCTGTAAATCAAAGGACACTGTCAATAAGACAAAAAGGCAACCAACAAATTAGGAAAAGATCTTTACCAATCCTAAATCTGCCAGGGGGCTAATATACTATAAAGAACTCAAGAATTTTGACTCAAGAAAACCAAACAGCCCTATTCAAAAATGTGGTACAGAAGATACATTATGCAAAACAGAAGAAAACCAAGAAGGATGTCCATTGTGTGGATACTTCATTCCTCCTTAGAATAAGGAATAAAATACTCATGAAAGGATATAGGTACAGAGACAAAATTTAGAGCTAAGAAGAAAGGATGGACTATCCAGAAACTACCCCATCCGGGAATCCATCCCATCATCAGCCACCAAACCTAGATACTAATGCTCATGCCAGCAAGATTCTGCTGAAGGGACCCTGATATTGCGGCCTCTTGTGAGGCTATGCCAGTGCCTGGCAAACACCGAAGTGGATGCTCACAGCCAGCTATTGGATGGAACACAGGGTCCCCAATGGAGGAGCTAGAAAAAGTACCCAAGGACCTGAAGGGGGCTGCAACCATATATGTGGAACAGCAATATGAACTAACCAGTACCCCCTGAGCTTGTGTCTCTAGCTGCATATGTAGCAGAAGATGGCTTAATCGGCCATCACTGGGAATAGAGGCCCCTTGATCTTGCAAACTTTATATGACCCAGCACAAGGGAAGTCCTGGGCCAAGTAGTGGGAGTGGGTGGGTAGGGTATCAGGGGTGGGGGAGGGGTATAGGGAACTTTCGGGATAGCATTTGAAATGTAAATAAAGAAAATAATAATAAAGATATATGTAAAAAAAGAAAAGTGGTACAGAGCTAAACAAAGAATTCTCAACTGAGGAATACCAAATAACTGAGAAGCACCTAAAAAAATATTCAACATCCTTAATCTTCAGGGAAATGCAAATTAAAACATGAGATTCCACCTCACACCAGTCAGAATTTCTAAAATCACAAACTCAGTGACAACCATGTTGGCGAGGATGTGGAGAAATGGGAACATTCCTTTGTTGCTGGTGGGATTGCAAGCTGGTACAACCACTGTGGAAATCAGTTTGTCAGTTCCTCAGAAAAGTGGAAGACCTAGTTCTACTGGAAGACCCAGCAATACCACTCCTGGGCATATACCCAGAAGATGCTCCAACATGTAATAAGGACACATGCTCTTCTATGTTCATAGCAGCCTTATTTATAATAGCAAGAAATTGTTAAGAACCCAGATGTCCCTCAACTTATGACTGGATACAGAAAATGTGGTACATTTACACAATGAGGTACTACTCAGCTATTAAAAACAATGAATTCATAAAATTCTTAGACAAATGGATGGATCTGGAAGATATCTTCCTAAGTGAGGTAATCCAGTCACAAAAGAACACACATGAGATGCACTTAATGATATGTGGAAATTAGTTCAAAATCTCAGAATAGCCAAGTTTCAACTTGTGAAACACATGAGACTCAAGAAGAAAGAATACCAAAGTGTGGAACTTAGATCCTTCTTAAAAGGGGGGGGGGACACAAAACCCATAGAAAGAGTTACAGAGTCAAAATTCAGAGGAGAGACTAAAGGAACAATCATCCAGAGTCTGCCCCACCAGGGAATCCATCCCATAAACAACCACCAAACCCAGACACTATTGCAAATGCCAAAAAAGAGCTTGCTGACAGGAGCCTGACATGCCTGTCTCCTAAGAGGCTCTGCCAGTGCCTGACTAATACAGAAGTGGATGCTCACAATCATCCACTAGACAGAGCACAGTGTCCCCAATGAAGGAGCTAGAGAATGTACCCAAGGAGCTGAATGGGTTTGAAGCTCCCTAGGAGGAATAGCAATATGAATTAACCAGTAACCCCAGAGCTCCCTGGGCCTAAGCCACCAATCACAGAAAACTCATGGAGGGACTCATGGTTCTAGCTGCATATATAGCAGAGGATGGCCAATCAATGAGAGGAGAGGCCCTTGGTCCTATGAAGGTTCTATGCCCCAGTGTAGTGAAATGCCAGGGCCGGAAGCATGAGTGGGTGGTTTGGAGAGCAGGGTAAGAGGATAGGGGATTTTGAGAGGGCAATCTAGGAAAGGGGATAACATTTGAAAAGTAAGTAAAGAAAATATCTAATACAAAATAAAATAGGGACTCCTATGTAACATCATATGTATTATGAACATATTTGGAGATGTGTAAAAATTTAAGTATATGGACACATACACTCTTCAATCTATGAATAATATTGAAGAACTGTAATATTTTTAATTACCTCATTTAAAACTTTATCAAGTCCTCCTCATCTCCACCATACTTAGGGCATAGTAACAGACACAGCAGGCATCACGCTCCTTCTAAAATATCTCCAGGATTTAATTTTTCCTTAAATATTCTAAAGTAAAAGAGCCTTAAGAATGTTTTAATATATTTTCTTAGTTGTTTTATTTATTTACATTTCAAATGTTAGACCCCCTTCTAGGTTTCCCTCCATAAGCCCCTATTGTATCCCTCTCCACCTGCTTCTTATTGCATCTCCTGCATCCACCTAGCTACCCTTGCCTCATCACCTTAACATTCCCCTATTCTGGGACATTGAGTCTTCACAGGACAAAGGGTTTCCTGTCCCACTGATGCCAGTTAAGGCCATGCTCTGTTTACATATGCAGCTGGTGCCCTGGGTCTCCACATGTGTACTCCTTTGTTGGTGATTTAGTCCCTGGAACCTTTGAAGGGACTGGTTTATTGATATTGTTGTTCTTCCTATGGGGTTGCAAACCCCTTCAACTCTTTCAGTCTTTTCACTAACTCCTCCGTTGGGGTCCCCATGCTCAGTCTGATGGTTGGCTGCAAGCATCTGCCTCTGTATTTTTCAGGCCCTGGAAGAACCTCTCAGGGGCCAGCCATATCAGTCTATGGTCAGCAAGCAGTTCTTGGCATCAGAAATAGTGTCTGGGTTTTGCGTCTGTAGATGTGATGGATTCCTAGGTGGGGCAGTCTCTGGATGGCCTTTCCTGCAGTCTCTCCTCCATTCTTTGTTCCTGCATTTCCTTTAGACAGGAAAAGTTCTGTGTTAACACTTTTGAGATAGGGCTTTCCCATCCCTCAGTTGGGGGCCGTGCCTAATCTTTGGATCTGGTCTCTACAGGTTCTGTCTCCCCCTTTTTGGGTATTTAGCTAATGGCATCCCCATTGGGTCCTGGGAAACTCTTGCTTTCCTGGCAACTGGAACTTTCTAGTGGCTACCCCCACTTCCCCATCTCCAACTGCTATACACCTCCGTTCAATTTTACTGACTGTCTATATGTAATCGGATACTTTGATTATTTCATTTTGAAGGTTTGGTATCCTGAACTACTCCAGTGTCTGACTCCTGATGGAATAATAATGAATTGATATATGAATCGATAAATTTCTCATTAATACAAATCTCTGATCACTTAGAAATCAACCAGAAAAATGATCATCCATTTCTATTTACATCTAAGAAGGAGGAAAAAAACTCTTGGAAGCATCTACTGCCCTGAGACTTCAAGTATGTGCAGTCTCACAGGATAAGTATCACAGATCCAGAGTTTTTTTATTCAATCACAAGCTATTACTTTAAATAGAAAATGAAATTTGAATTCTTACAGATACATAGTTAATATTTATCTTTGTTTAGTTTTTTACAGTATGATTTTCTTCCAAATATTGTTTGTTTTCTTTTGTTTTTAACTCCAGAGAAAGTGTAATTAGCTCTGACATTTGTGACACAAATCTAGGGACACAAGGCCTTTTGAAATGTATGATTTAAGAGAAAAATGCCCATTTAGTAGATGATTCTGATGCACAGAACTATATCA
This sequence comes from Mus pahari, assembly GCF_900095145.1. NCBI lineage: Eukaryota > Metazoa > Chordata > Mammalia > Rodentia > Muridae > Mus > Mus pahari. The sequence goes on along the minus strand of NC_034598.1, from coordinate 1,885,193 downwards.
TTTTCTCAGACAGGATTAGTGGCTTTTGGCAGGGTCTACAACCTGCTACCATCTCAGTTACTGGCATTTTCATAAGAGACCCTTCTCTTTGTTTGGTCCCAAGCATACCTTTTTCTAGGCAGTGGTTCTCAACAGGCCATCTAAGTATAGATTGCTGGCCTGATGGGACATAACCGTGTACATTTTCTTTTCTTTTCTTTTCTTTTCTTTCTTTCTTTCTTTCTTTCTTTCTTTCTTTCTTTCTTTCTTTCTTTCTTTCTTTCTTTTTCTTTT
>NC_034598.1:1874089-1883680 GCF_900095145.1 Mus pahari | reverse complement strand
ATATATTGGATATTTGTCCTCTATCAGATTTAGGATTGGTAAAAATCCTTTCCCAATCTGTTGGTGGCCTTTTTGTCTTGTTGACAGTGTCTTCTGCCTTACAGAAGCTTTGCAATTTTATGAGGTCCCGTTTGTCAATTCTTGATTTTACAGCACAAGCCATTGGTGTTCTGTTGAGAAATTTTTTCCCTGTACATTTTCTACTTCCCAGAAGATACTGAGACCACTAGAAGCTCTACACCAGAGTGATTAATTTCTTTTCCTTTTAAATTTTTGTTCGCATTTTTCAGAATATTATTTTGTAAGAATGAAACTCACGTTGATGTTTAAGTTTAAACAAATACTACCTAAAACCACTTAATCTAACGATATTTTAAAGATTAATTTTATTTTATGTATTTGACTACACTGTAGTTGTCTTCAAACACACTAAGGAGGACATTGGATCCTACTACAGATGGTCATTAACCACCATGCGTTTGCTGGAAATTGAACTCAGGACGTGTGGAAGAGTAATAAGTGTTCTTAACCACTGAGCCATCTCTCTGGGACCCCAGAAATGCTTAGTGTCCGCATTCAAACTCAAAATTAGTCTTTAAATGGGGAAATGGCAGCAAGAAGCTCCTGAATAATCATATGCTATCTTTCCACCGCTTATCACTGTTTTCTTCATTTCGAGACACAGACAAATACCAAGCCCTTGACCTCTCAGATTGACTTTAATTTTGGATCATTGAATAATCACTCCACAGAATGGTAAGGAGAACACAGCCAGCACAGGGAAGGAGAGTGCAAAAGTCTCTACAGAAAATTCAAAGACTTTGTTTTTGAACATTTTTAGTTTATAAATATAAATTCAGTCTCCATTATCTAGCAATTTAAAACAGAAGAAAATTACTTAAATAAAACTCAAAATTAAATTATTTCACTACATTTTCTAATTATAAATTAAAATTTGATTAAAATCATGTTTTAAAATTATAATTATATCAGTTCCCAATTATAGAATTTATGAAGATCGTTACTTAAACAAAACCTTTTGGGCAAACTTTATTATGATGAAAACATAGTTTTGAATAACCATAACCATAAAAGTCAGGACACTTATCTAGTATTTATGTTATGAAATTACCTGGAAAATAAATTTCTTTACTATTTAATATTTTGTTATGATTATAATTTTATTTATTCTATATATAATTCTATTAGTAAACAATTATTATTTAATATATTATAAAATAAACTCTATGATTAAAATATTAGCCATTTTGGCATAGAATCTTTTATCTATAAAAGGTTCCAAGGCCTTTGTGTATCATGAAATCACTGATATTGAGCCCCAAGTATTCTGTAGTATTTGTGTATACTGTTGGCAATTATAGAAAAATTACAAATGTTGATAGTCTCTTCTAAATTTCTTCCATGTTATAGTCTCTAGTACACCTCTGAACTCATCACTCCTAAACCTGAGGCCACTATAAAGTATTGTAAGTGCTATTGAAAACAAGTACTTGTATAAGAAGTCAGTTTGGTTAGTAATGGATGCCTGAGGGATCATTTTCTCTTCAAATGACATTACAACAGGTGGGGTGTTATTCATTTTATATAAGTGAAAATGAACCTTTCAGCTGAGAGTCTTAGTGACTGGATTCACAAACCCTGAGACGTACTGCTTAAGGCCTGAAGACCTAGGGATTTATGGCTCCAGACCAGAGAAATCAGAGGCATACAGTGGTAAAATATAAGCCTTTCATCTTTAAAGCTAGAGTCTTAATCAGATCCCATCTCTGAGAAATGGAGGTTTATTTCTCTGAATAACTAAAGACTTGTGGCTTTAGGTGCTCAGGTCAAATCATATTTCTTTCTGCTTTGAATATCAGTAACCCTGCACTCAATGGCTATTGCTGTAACTACTGGGCTTTTGTTACTGCAGAATTACGTTCTTTTGTTTGTTTGTTGTTTGTTTTTTGAGACAGGGTTTCTTTGTGTAGCCCTGGCTATCCTGGAACTCACTTTGTAGACCAGGCTGGCCTCGAACTCAGAAATCCACCTGCCTCTGCCTCCCGAGTGCTGGGATTAAAGGCGTGTGCCACCATGCCCAGCTCAGGACTTAGGTTCTTAACAACATACCAGGCTCACCTGTCCTATGTTACCCACAGGGCCATCTAGAAAGATACTTCCTACTATAAAGGAAATTGTTTATGATTAAATGGATATTAGAAAATAAAGCAATGCCTTTAAATAGTAGGAGAAACATTTATCTACAACATCACAGATTTCATAATGGGCACACTCCTGAATCCAGTCTGGAATATATATATATCTTCTTGTCCAGACTTTTTAAAATTAAACAGGGATTGTTTGATTCTGTTACAGCTCCTTGAAAAGGCTAAAACAAACCAGTATGCCCATAGCAGTTCTCTATTAATAGAAGAACTTTGTGCCAAAATTTTATATTTCATTTATATAAATATAATTTATTTTAATATAAAATAAATATATTTATAATATTTATTCATATATATTTATATTAAATATATTTTATTATATTTTATATATTTATTTGACTAGTAAAATATTATATGTCTTTGGTAGATATATATGTCCCATTACCTATATATCACATTAAGGGTAGAACAGTTTTCTGAGAAAAATGTGGAATATTATTCAGTTTCACAAATAAAATTACCTGGACAGATATGCTTAATCCTTTGATAGACACAACCTTAAAATATACTTTAATTGTACTTGCCTCTTTTGAAATTGTACCTTATTTTATAGGTTGATGGTATTTTATAGCATAATATTAAAATGACTGCAAGCACCTGGGAAAAGAAAGGAAAAAAGAGGAAATAAAGTCAAGAGAGAGCTCTGAGGACTGATGAGAGGGAATCAATGAACAGGAATACATATGATACAAGCACTATAAGGAGTTTGAATCCTAGCAGTCACATGAAAAGCTAGGCATAGCTACTTGTGTCAATCATAGTGCTCAGGCACTGTTGGGGATTCCAAGCTGTGAGACACAAGCTCAAGACTCTACCTCAAAGTATCAAGGCAAAGAGAAATGAAACAAGACATCCCCCAACCATCCTCTCTATCCTCTGTATATATGCTAGAGTGTGTGCTTGCATGTCTACACACACACACACACACACACACACACACACACACACACACACACACACAAACACATTGGAAAATGAAAAAAAGAAGGAAAAAATACAGAAAAGAGAAAGGTTATACTTTCTGGATTTTAAATTACCAAAGAATAAATTTACCAATAAATATAGTGATAGTTCATTGAAATGGATATGTGTGGGTGTGTGTGTGAAATGAATTAAATGGACTTCTTTCCAATATTAAAGTAGTTCTACTGGAAGTTCCAGTAGTACCACTCCTAGGCATATATCCAGAAGATGCAACACCATGTAATAAGGACACATGCTCTACTATGCTCATAGCAGCCTTACAGTAGCCAGAAGCTGGAAACAACCCAGATGTCCCTCAACACAGGAATGGATGGAGAAATTGTGATATATTTACATAAAGGATTACTAGATAGCTATTAAAAACATTGAATTCATGAAATTGTTAGACAAATAGATTAATCTGGAGGATATCATCCTAAGTGAGGTAACCAAATCACAAAAGAACACACATGAGATGCACTCACTGATAAGTGGATATTAGCCCAGAAGCTCAGAATCCTTCTTAGCAGGGGTAACAAAATACCCACTGAAGGAGTTACAGAGTCAAATTTCAGAACATAGACTGCAGGAATGACCATCCAGTGACTGCCCCACTTGGGGATCCATCCCATAAGCAATCACCAATCCCAGACACTATGGCAGATGCCAACAAAAGCTTGATATAGATGTGGATGATCACAATCATCCATTGGACAAAGCACAAGTTCCCTGTTTAAGGAGCTAGTGAAAGTTCCCAAGGATCTGAAGGGGTTTGAAGTCCCATAGGAGGAACATCAATATGAACTAACCAATACCCCCAAGAGCTCCTTGGAACTAAACCATGGATCAAATAAAATACATGGTTGAGCTTTTGGCTCTAGTTTTATATGTAGCAGAGAACGGACTAGTTGGTTATCAATGGGAGGAGAGGCCCTAGGTCCTGTGAAGGTTCTATGTCCCAGTATAGGGGAATGCCAGGACCAGTTATGGGAGTGGGTGGGTTGGGGAGCAGGGCGAGGAGGAATGGGATAGGGGATTTTCAGAGGGGAAACTAGGAAAGGGGATAACATTTGAAATATAAATTAAAAAGTCTAATAATTTAAAAAAAGGAATCATTTCCTAGACTCTTGCTTTTTCTAGTCATGTTTAGTTCTATTCTAGGTTTCTGACCATCCTCCAGTCTCTGTCTTTCCATGCAGCTGTAGGTGTGGGCCTCAAGTTAGACCAGCCATTGGTTGGAAACTCTCACAAATTCTATGCCACCAGTACTCCAACATATCTTTCAGGCTGGACAAGTTGTATATCAAAGGTTTTGTGGCTGGGTTGGTGTCCCAATGCCACCACTAGAAACTTTGCCTGGTTACAGAATATGGCCTGTTCATACTCTGTATTCTCAAAGTCTAAATAAATCTCATTAAAGATGGGGAAATTTTCAGTTAACCTTTACATCTCCAAAACTAGGCTCTCCAAATCTTATAGAGTGAATATGTTTAAAGAAAAAAGGAAAGAAAAAAGAAGAAAAGGAAGAGGTGCGTTTTCTACTAAACCATTTGGTTCAATGTTCCCTCCAATCTAATCTTCTACCGTGTCATTTGCTCATTTTGATATTTTCCTTTATAAAAGCTAATTAAAAACTCATTTTCAACCAAGTGAGCACAAAGCATATGTGTCATTGCAAGAGATAGGAGGGCCTGTGACATCAGCATCTACTTGGATCCCCAATGTTTGGAAAGATTGTTCTGATGAACACAAAGTTAATATCCATTTGATTCATGGGGACTGCCTGTTTTATATTTGTTATTGGCCTTATAAGTTTACATAATCTGTCCATAGTTCTTGCTCAGACCAACAATTTTTCTCTAATAAGATATCTTTCACAGATTATTTTAATCATATTATTGTGATAAAAATATAATGGTAAGGAAGTCTCTGTTTTTGGAGACACAAAAATATTTTAATCTGTTGCACTAAAAAATAGCCTAGAATAGAATTTCTTTACCAAGAAAACAGAAATATGGTGATAACATTGGAATATGTAAGAAAATCTGAAGGAAGAGATAAACATTATGACTTACAATTCTGTAGTTTATGTTTGATATCTGTATAGTGCTATCTAGGAAAGAGAAATGAAACCAAGGAACAAACATCTCAAGGATGACTGCATCATTTAGAGATTTTTCTATGTAGGAACAACATCTAAAGCCATCAAAATGAGTGATCTCTACAAAAACAGTGTTAGTAATGGGAATAATTTTTCATTATGGATTAACTTAACTCATGACTATTCTCAGTGGCCTACAAAATCTGTAAGCATTTTATATTGCTTAACTCTTAATGTACTTTTGTTGGGAAATTCTTCCTAATGTGTTTATTCAAGCAGCACTGTGAGAGAAGAGGGGATGAAGAAACAACCTGGGCTATTTAAAACCATCAGGAGATGTCCATAGACAGTGAACAGTAGCAGAGTAAAGATTAGGCAAATAGAACCGTGGTCAGATAACATAGAACTGAAGTTTAATAGTGACAGAAAATGATTGTACCTATTCTGCCATTGCTAGAGATAAGCTTATAGAATGTCAGAGTGTTCTTGTGGAGCTCAGAGCTGTCCTGAGGGGATAAGATGGTGAATAGGTAGGATATTTGCCATACATTCTCGGAGTCTAAGTAGAAGAAAGCTCTGATTTTTTAAGTTCTATTCTTTCTTATTTCACCAAAGGCAAGATTATAAATGTCTATGGAATTCTGGAAGAACAGTGACTTTGACTACAGGAATCCTTCTTATCTTTAAAAGCACAATGATTAGACTTAATTGAATTACTAAGACTAGTATTCATTGATCTGCCAAAATGATTCAAATACAATCCAAAATGAAGCACAACAACATCACAGAGACAAAAATCTGACCAGGGAACTAATATGTCCTAGATGTCATGCCTTATTTTAATATTCTTATTCTTCTTATTATTATTACTATTAATTATTGGTATAATTTTGTGTGGTTTCAGCAATCTTAATTTTTTTATCATGAGGAAAGACTGTCCTCTCTCTTCTATAATTATATTTTTCTTTTCCACATATATATTTTTTCAATAGTTCCTCTACCACCCATATGATTCCTGTTCTTATCTTACTTTCTTCCTCTCTCATACCTTTTTTGTTTCACAAAATATTGATATTCATAGTCTGACAAAGCATATAAACTAAATTTTACACAACCAGAGCATGTATCCTGTCATCTCTGTACCTTGCCTGTGACAAACTGAAGTGTACACATGTCAGCAACTAGGATTCAATCTAGAATAATCAGCCTTTGCAATCCTGAGTAGCAGCAAAAAATAAAATTGTGAGTCAAGACAACCTACTCATTTGACCCATATACGAAATGAGAAGATGTGCTAAAAGAGTGACAATATTTTTGTAATTAAGTGTGAAAAACAACAAGGAAGACCTAATAACATCAGGAGCAGCCTATTATGCCCGTAGTAGAGGGAGTATATAAATCTTCAGTAATGGAAATTAAGATTAGTAAGATGCCAGAGCCCTAATTTTAAACAAATATTAGGGGTGCTGGGAGATTACTCAGCAGTAAGGACCTCTTGGGAATATCCAGAAGAACCAGCTTCTGTTAGTAGTACCCATACCAGGCTGGTGCCACTCACTTATGATTCTAGTTTCATCAGGTCCCATGCTTTCTTCTGGCCTCCTTTGGTACCTACACACAAGTGGCATATACTCCAAAAGACATATGGAGAGGGTAAAAATTATACACATTGTACATATATACAAATATAAATAAAAGTAAATCTTGTAAAAGAAGTATTACTGATTTTATGAAAGACTCCAATAAGCATATAAACAAAGACACAAGAAGACTATAGAAGTGTACAAAAACTTATGGATAATGGGAAAAAATTGAAAATCATCAAGGAAATTTCAGCAAGAATATTATGTTATAAAAAAGGACAAACAAATTCTGGAAGTAAAATAATAATTATATTTTTCCCCATTTCTCCTTATAATCATTTCATCTCTTTCTCTTTCTCCCCCTTCTCTCTCAGAATTATGGTCTCTTTATATTCCTGAATCTAGTTTGTTCTGTCTGTATAATGTTACTTTGAAATAGGTTTTCAGGGCTTATTAGTATCAGATAAGCAATTGGTGTGTTCTTTCTGCTCTTTTTTTTCTTTCAATTTTTTATTAGGTATTTTCTTCATTTACATTTCGAATGCTATCCCGAAAGTCCCCTATACCCTCCCCCAACCCTGCTACCCTACCCACCCACTCCCACTACTTGGACCTGGTGTTCCTCTGTATGGGGCATATAAGCTTTGCAAGACCAAGGGGCCTCTATTCCCAATAATGGCCGACTAGGCCATCTTCTGCTACATACACAGCTAGAGACATGATCTCTGGGGGTACTGGTTACTTCATATTGTTGTTCCACCTAGAGTGTTGCAGACCCCTTCAGCTCCTTGGGTATTTTTGCTAGCTTCTCCATTGAGGGACCTGTGTTCCATCCAATAGGTGACTGTAAGAATCTACTTCCATATTTCCCAGGCACTGAGATAGCCTCACAAGAGACAGCTACATCAGGGTCCCTTCAGCAAAATCTTGGTGGTATACGCTATAGTGTTTGGGTTTGGTGGCTGATTATGGGATGGATCCCAGGGTGGGGCAGTCTCTGGATGGTCCATCCTTTCATATCAGCTCCAAACTTTGTCTCTGTAACTCCTTCCATGGGTATTTTGTTCGCTGTTCTAAGGAGGAATGAAGTATCCACGAGTTACTCTTCCTTCTTCTTGATTTTCTTGTGTTTTACCAACTGTATCTTGGGTATTCTAAGTTTCTGGGCTAATATCCACTTACCAGTGAGTGTCTATCAAGTGAGTACTTTTCTGATTAGGTTACCTCACTCATGATGAAATCCTCCAGATACAACCATTTGTATAAGAATGTCATAAATTCATTGTTCTTAATAGCTGAGTAGTACTCCATTGTGTAAATGTATCATATTTTCTGTATCCATTCCTCTGTTGAGGGCCATCTAGGTTCTTTTCAGTTTCTGTCTTTAAAAATAATGTTGTTATGAACATAATGGGGCATGTGTCCTTATTGGCAGTTGGAGTATCTTCTGGGTACATGCCCAGGAGAGTATTGCTGGATCTTCCAGTAGTAATATGTCCAATTTTCTGAGGAACTGATAGACTGATTACCAGAGTGGTTGTACAAGCCTGCAATCCCACCAGCAATGGAGGAGTGTTCCTCTTTCTCCACATCCTCTCTAGCATCTGCTGTCACCTGAATTTTTGATCTTAGCCATTCTGACTGGTGTGAAGTAGAATCTCAGGGTTGTTTTGATTTGCATTTCCCTGATGATTAAGGGTGTTGAACATTTTTTCAGGTTCTTCTCAGCCCTTTTGTATTCCTCAGTTGAGAATTCTTTGTTTAGCTCTGTACACCATTTTTAATGGGGTTATTTTATTTTATGGAGTCTGGCTTCCTGAGTTCTTTGTATATATTGGATATTAGCCCCCCTAACAGATTTAGTATTGATAAAAATCCTTTCCAAATCTGTTGGTGTCCTTTTTGTCTTAATGACAGTATCTTTGGCCTTACAGAAGCTTTGAAATTTTATGAGACCCCATTTGTGGATTCTTGATCTTACAGCACAAGCCATTTCTGTTCTGTTTAGGAATTTTNCCCCTGTGCTCATATCTTTGAGGCTTTCCCCACTTTCTCCTCTGTAAGTTTCAGTGTCTGTCACATCCTCTCTTGACCAGCAAGGAAGACGCAACTACCAGTTCTTCTAACAGCAGTTTATTCAGCAAACTTCAATCTTCATCTCACTCTTCATCTCCCTAAATCTCTCCCGAGCCCCGGGATACAAGCCCTTTTATACTCTTATCCATTCCAATAGCAGCAGGCCACGTCACTTCACCAGGTGTGTGGCCTCAGCCAACCAAAAGAGCGGGAAAATATCACCACCAAATATGAACCTGTTTACCACAAGCTCCATAGCCGACAAGCACGATCTTTAAGGTGCGGTTTCAGGTAGCACAGGGGAGAGGCCATAGCCTCCTACAAGTGTCTTTGGTTTTATGTGGAGTTCCTTGATCCACTTAGACTTCAGCTTTGTAAAAGGAGATAAGAATGGATCAATTCACATCTCCTACATGATAACTGCCATTTGTACCAGCACCATTTGTTGAAAATGCTGTCTTTTTTCCACTATATGGTTTTACCTCCCATGTCAAAGATCAAGTGACCATAGGTATGTGAGTTCATTTCTGAGNCTTCAGTTCTATTCCATTGATCTACCTGTCTGTCACTGTACCAATACCATGCACTTTTTAATCAAAAGTACTCTGTAGTTCAGCTTGAGATCAGGCATGGTGATTCT
>NC_034598.1:1861443-1874078 GCF_900095145.1 Mus pahari | reverse complement strand
ATATATATATATATATATATAGATAGATAGATAGATAGATAGATATAGATATATGTATATAGATATATAATGATATCATCAGCAAATAATGATATTTTGATTTCTTTTTTCCAATTTGTATCCATTGATCTCCTTTTGTTGTAAAATTGCTCTGGGTAGGAATTCAAGTACTATATTGAATAGGTAGGGAGAAAGTGGGCAGCCTTGTCTAGTCCCTGATCTTAGAGGGATTGTTTCAAGTTTCTCTCTATTTACTTTGATGTTGGCTACTGGTCTGCTCTACATTGCTTTTATTATGTTTAGGTATGGGCCTTGAATTCCTTACCTTTCCATGACTTTTTTCATGAAGTGGTGTCAAATTTTGTCAAAGGCTTTCTCAGCATGTAATGAGCTGATCATGTGATTTTTTTTCTCTTTGAGTTTGTTTATATAGTGGATTACATTGATGGATTTCCATATATTAATCCATCCCTGCATCCCTAGTATGAAGCCTACTTAGTCATGATGGATGGATGTTGTGATGTGTTCTTGGAATCGGTTATCGAGGATTTTATTGATTATTTTTGCATCGATATTCATAAGGGAAATTGGTCTGAAGTTCTCTTTCTTTGTTGGATGTTTGTGTGGTTTAGGTATCAGAGTAATTGTGGCTTCATAGAACGAATTGGGTAGAGTACCTTCTGTTTCTATTTTGTGGAATAGTTTGAGGAGAGTTGGAATTAGGTCTTCTTTGAAGGTTTGATAAACTCTGCACTAAACCCATCTGCTCCTGGGCTTTTTTTGGTTGGGAGACTGTTAATGACTGCTTCCATTTCTTTAGGGGAAATGGGACTATTTAGATTGTTAATCTGATCCTGATTTAATTTTGGTGCCTGGTATCTGTCTAGGAAATTGTCCATTTCATCCAGGTTTTCCAGTTTTGTTGAGTATAGCCTTTTGTAGTGAGATCTGATGATGTTTTGGATTTCCTCAGGTTCTGTTGTTATGTCTCCCTTTTCATTTCTGATTTTGTTAATTAGAGTACTGTCCCTGTGCCCTCTAGATAGTCTGGCTAAAGGTTTATTTATCTTGTTGATTTTCTCAAAGAACCAGCTCCTGGTTTTGGTTGAATTTTGAATAGTTCTTTTTGTTTCTACTTGGTTGATTTCTACCCTAAGTTTATTTCCTGCCATCTACTCCTCTTGGGAGAATTTGCTTCCTTTTGTTCTAGAGCTTTTAGTGTGCCATCAGGCTGCTAGTGTATGCTCTCTCTAGTTTCTTTTTGGAGGCACTCAGGGTTATGAGTTTTCATCTTAGGACTGCCTTCATTGTGTCCTATATGTTGTGGCTTCATTTTCATTAAATTCTAAAAAGTCTTTAATTTCTTTCTTTATTTCTTCCTTGACCAAGGTATCATCGAATAGTGTGTTGTTCAGTTTCCACATAAACCTTGGCTTTCTATTCTATATGCTGTTATTGAAGATCAGCCTTATTCCATGATGATCTGATAGGATGCATGGGATAATTTCCATATTTTTGTATCTGTTGAGTCCTGGTTTTTGACCCACTAGTTTTGGAGGAGGTACCATGAGATGCTGAGAAGAAGGTATAACCTTTTGTTTTAGGATAAAATGTTCTGTAGATATCTGTTAAATCCATTTGTTTTATAACTTCTGTTAGTGTCCAAGTGTCTCTGTTTAGTTTCTGTTTCCAGGATTTGTCTGTTGGTGAGAGTGGCATGTTGAAGACTCCCACTATTATTGTGTGAGGTGCAATGTGTGCTTTGAGATTTACTAAAGTTTCTTTAATGAATGTGGCTGCCCTCGCATTTGGAGCATAAATATTTAGAATTGAGAGTTCGTCTTGGTAAATTTTACCTTTGATGAGTATGAAGTACCCCTTCTTGTCTTTTTTTATAACTTTGGGATGGAAGTCAATTTTATTCGATATTAGAATGGCTACTCCAGCTGGTTTATTTGGACCATGTGATTGGAAATATGTTAACTAGCATTTCACTCTGAGGTAGTGTCTGTTTTTTTCCCTGAGGTGGGTTTCTTGTAAGCAGCAAAATTTTGGGTCCTGTTTGTACAGCCAGTCTGTTAGTCTATGTCTTTATATTAGGGAATTGAGTCCATTGATATTAAGAGATATTAAGGAAAATAATAGTTACTACCTGTTATTTTCGTTGTTAAAGTTGGGATTCTGTTCTGGTGGCTGCCTTCTTTTCAGTTTGTTGAAGGTTTACTTTCTTGCTCTTTCTTTGGTGTAGTTTCCATCCTTGTGTTGGTGTTTTCCCTTTATTATCCTTTGAAGGGCTAGATTCATAGAATGATATTGTGTGACTTCGGTTTTTATCATGGAATACTTTGGTTTCTCCATCTATGGTAATTGAGGATTTTGCTGGTCATAGTAGCCTGGGGTGGCATTTGTGTTCTCTTAGGGTCTGTATAACATCTGTCCAGGATCTTTTGGCTTTCATAGACTCTGGTGAGAAGTCTAATAGGCCTGCCTGTATATGTTACTTTATGTTTTTCCCTCACTGCTTCTAATATTATATCTTTATTTAGTGCATTGTTGTTCTGATTATTATGAGTCAGGAGGAATTTCTTTTCTGGTCCAGTCTATTTGGAGTTCTGTAGGCTTCTTATATGTTCATGTGTGTCTCTTTCTTTAGGTTAGGGAAGTTTTCTTTTATAATTGTGTTGAAGATATTTGCTTTCATTTTAAGTTGAAAATCTTCATTCTAATCTACACCTATTATCTGTAGGTTTGGTCTTCTCATTGTGTCCTGGACTGCTTGGATATTTTGAGTTAGGATCTTTTTGAATATTTGCATTTTTTTTTGATTGTGTCCATGTTCTCTATGGAATCTTCTGCACCTGAGATTCTCTCTTCCACCTCTTGTATTCTGTTGCTGATGCTCTCATCTATGGTTCCTGATTTCTTTCCTAGGGTTTCTATCTCCAGAATTGTCTCTCTTTGGGTTTTCTTTATTGTTTCTACTTCCATTTTTATATCTTCAATGGTTTTGTTCAATTCCATCACCTGTTTGGATGTGTTTTCCTGTAAATCTGTAAAGGATTTTTTTAAGTACTTTCTTCTTTAAGTACTTCTACTTGTTTAGCAGTGTATTCCTGTAATTCTTTAAGGTCTTCCACCTGTTTCGCAGTGTTCTTCTGTATTTGTTTAAGTGAGTTATTAATGACATTCTTAAAATCTTCTACCAGCATCGTGAGATATGATTTTAAATCTGAGTCTTGCTTTTCAGGTGTGTTGGGGTATCCAGGACTGGCTGAGGTGAGAGTGCTGGGTTCTGTTGATGGTGAGCTGTCTTGTTCTCTGTTAGTAAGATTCTTATATTTGCCTTTCACCATCTGGCAATCTCTGGACTTAGTTGTTATAGTTGCCTGAGGCTGGAGCTTGTTCCTCCTGTGATTCTGTTAGCCTCTGTCAGCACTCCTGGAAGTCCAACTCTCTCCTGAGTCTCAGTGGTCAGAGCACTCTCTGCAGGCCACTTCTCCTCTGATGGTGGAGGAGTCTAGATATCTGGAGCTCAGATTTGCTTCCTGGCTGAAGATGACAGCCTGAAACAGAGCCTGTCCCAGAAGCTATGTTTCTTCTGAAGTCTGCAGGCTTTCCTGTGCAGACTGGGCTCTGAGGAACTGAGGATATAAGATGGGGATTAGAGCAGTCCCTGGCAGCCACCTCTCCTCTGAGGGGAAAGGAGCACAGGGGTCCGGAGCTCAGATCTGCTTCCTGTCTGAAGATGATGGCCCAAAATTGGGCCTGTCCCAGAAGCTATGTTGCTTCTGCAGTCTGCAGGCTTTCCTGTGCAGACTGGGCTCTAAGGGACCCGGGATACAAGATGGCTCTCCTGCTCTGATTGTTAGAGCTGTTCTTAGCAGCCACCTCTCCTGTGGTGGGTAAGGAGTTGTTCTTTCTGCTCTTGACATTCCTTAGTAGCTTATAGTGCTTTGTGTAGCATTGAGGCCTCTTGGGCTTTTCCCCAACAATTTTGACATGTCTGCTAATGTTGTTATCTTAGTTCAGCTCATGTTAGGTACTCATGCTGGGGGCATTTTATTGGTGTATTGATACCACTAGCAGACACATTTTCACGGCCAACTCCCTGTTCTTCTGGCTCTTATAGACCTTCTTAATCTCCTCCACAAAAATCCCTGATCTTGGGTACCAAAGATATTTTGCATATATACTAACTGGGACTGAGCTCCACCATTCTTCATTATGATTGGCTATGCTTTTCTGTAAAGCTCCCATTTTGTTGCAATGAGAATTTCCCTTCATATGTGAATACATAACCTGAAGTAACAATAAGAACCAGTAAAGTAAGTGTACCTTGTATCCTTACAGGGTGGGGAAATAATAGAGAGGGAGATTTTCCCCACAAGCTGAGATAAAATATTCTGACAGAGAAGCATAGGTGAAAAAGCACTGATTGTGGCTCACAGTTGCTGAATATAGTCAAGTCCATAGTGGTTGGGGAGGACTGATGATAGAACTTGTCAAATCATATTCACAATCAATAAGCAGAGAGTGATGAGATTTGTGCTCTGTTAATTTTCTCCTTTTTAAGTAGACTGAGTTTCCTTCATAGGTATTAGTTTCAACTAAAGTGGGTGTTCACTAACAATCAATGTAACGAAGGTAATCTCCTATAAACATGTCCACGTTGTTCTAGGTTTCATTAAATTGACAATCAATTTTTACCATTACTATACTTGAAGCAATCCCACTAAAATAGGGGACAAGGCAAGGAAGCCCATTCTCCTGGATATATTCAACATGGTACTCAAAATTCTAGCTAGACAACAAAAGGATATCAAGGGGATATTCAGGACCGTGAGTGTTTGGGAGAGAGGAGAGTGGGAGAGAATCCATGTCAAGCCAGAGTTCCAGTGTTCTTGGCAGGTGGATGTGGGAGGGCTGCTGGACACTTTCCATGTGGCCTCAAGTGGGCATCTGGCTGTGTTATGCCACTGACCCTACTCAGACAAGGGGCAGCCCCAGGTACCAGGTTCTCAGTCTATGGCATCCCACAGCAGATATGGCAGAGGAGCTAAGAACAGAACAGGGTCCCCCCGGGGCAGCACTCAGCCCTGGAGAGGAAGAGAAGAGAGGTGAGGGGAAAGGGGAGCACTGGGTGATTCTCATGCAGGCAAGAGTCTTTAATCTGGTCCATGGGTGCAGATAGGAAGGCCTTCAGCAAGAGGTTAGATGCAGCTCCTTAGGAGAAAGCCTATCCCACTGTTCAAGCATCGTGGACCTTGATGATCAGAGACAGTCTATGGTTTTAGAGCTTTATTGCAGAAAGGCCGGGGTAAAGAGAGAAGGTAGAAAGAGAGAGGGAGAGGCTGGCCATGGCCAGGTGGAGAGAAGGGGGAAGAGACAGAGATAAGGAAGGCTAGAGATTAAGAGATGTAAAACCTTAGAGAGAGTGAGGTGGGTGGGCTAAGCCGCCCCTCTTATAGTCAGCTGGGTATCTTGCTGTTGCTAGGTAACTGTTGGGAGGAGTCTAGCCAGAATGCCAGAAGCATTATCTACTAACAGTCACATGCCTCTCCTATGGGTGCTGTTGAGGCAGTAACTTCAACAGGAGCCAGGAGTCCAGGAGACATGATCGAATGCCTTCCATCCCATGTAGGTGGAAATTACCACCTACTGGGTCACACCTGGTTTCAAGACCTCAGCTTGGCTGGAGACCAGGCTGTCTGTGCATAGCCCATTGCCCCACAGGGATACAAATTGACAAAGAACTAGTCAAGGTATCAGTATTTGCAGATGATATGATAGTATACATAGGCAACCACAAAAATTGTATGGGAGAACTTCTAAAACTGATAAACAATGTCAGCAAGTGGTTGGATAAAAAATTGACTCAAACAAATCAGTAGCCTTTCTCTACACAAACAATAAATGGACTGAGAAAGAAAGGAAGCAAACAATACCCTTCATAATATTTACAAATAATATAATATATCATAGTGTAACTCTAAAAAAGCATTATAAAATCAGTATGATGAAATCTTCAAGTCTCTGAAGAAAGAAATAAAAAAAAAATCTCATAAAATGTAAAGATCTCCTATGCTCATGGATCGGTAGAATTAACATGGCAAAACTGGTCAATGGAAGAGTTAGAAAAAGGACTGAAGGAGCTGAAGGGATTTGCAACCCCATAAGAAGAACAACAATATCAACCAACCAGATCCCCCAGATCTCCCAGGAGTACACATGGAGGGAACCATCGCTCCAGCTACATATGTAGCAGAGCATGGGCTTGTGAGACATCAATGGGAGGAGAGGCCCGTGGTCCTGTGAAAGATTGATGTCCCACTGTAGTAGAATGCTAAGGCCAGGAGGAATCACTGAAAACTCATAGGGAAGGGAAATTACCTCCCATTGTGTACTCAATGGTGAGCCCATCAAACTCATGGATAGCTTTAAACCCATGGTTACACAGATGCACATGCTTAAACTCAGTGGTCACAAAATAATACCAAACCACATGAGTATGGCTGTAAAGGTGAAAGAGAACTGAAAATGGTGAGAAATGAGTGAAACTAGAATGTGTCTTATTTGTGTGAGAAAATAACAAAAAATACTTTAAGTCATGAAAAGCTCACAGGGAAAATCTATATGTAGCATGTCCTAAATCTAATAGAAAAGAT
This sequence comes from Mus pahari, assembly GCF_900095145.1. Taxonomy (NCBI): domain Eukaryota; kingdom Metazoa; phylum Chordata; class Mammalia; order Rodentia; family Muridae; genus Mus; species Mus pahari. Next base: position 1,867,413 of record NC_034598.1, on the reverse strand, counting down.
ATAGGAAAAGAAAATACAGTAGTAACCAATAACTTTCCAAGGAGAAGTGATAATGGTAAGAAGAACTGGCAGTGTGTTTTAGGCAATAAACAATGGTCTCTCTGTAAATACCTGGCTACTATACTCAGCTTAGATAACCTTCAGTCCATTTGAAAAAAAAATATACACCAAATCATTGTTCTTTCATTTCTAAATCCTTTCTATGGTGACCTGGCTCATGAATATCTTCATTTTTCACTTCAGCATGTCACCTTTATCTTGCTTCATGATCTTAACACATAGGATTCCTTCCATTTGCCTCTATTGCTATTCTACAATATTTTGCTTGACTATTTCAGTCTTCTTGGCTTCTATAACAAAAGAAATACCACATAGAAAGTCATGTATTCCATTTGTAGAGTTTGGGAGTCAAGTAATGCCCTGACTCACAATCACAGATGATCCTCTTCTTTGGGCATTCCCTCAATGATAAATGAGACAAAGTAGCTTTCTGGAATCACATTTATTTGAGAATTAATTTCATTTGTGTGGGTAAGATCCATTCCCAAAGGCTTAACCTCTAATAATCCATTACCTTTGGGGTCAGAATGTCAATATATACATTTTCAGAGGACATAGGTATTTAGTTCATAGCACCAACTGAACTAAGTCACACTTTAGATCTCAGTAAATGTTACTTACCTACCATACCTTTCCATGCTTCATAATGTAGGCCAGTTATCTTTGTTTATTTTTTAGCAGCATACTTAAACATAGTAGCACATTATTATACATAAATAATATCATCACTTGTTTAGATTCTTTCTCCCATTGGACAGTTTTTACATATTGGTGCAGAAAGCTGATATGGTGGTTTGAATTCACGTGGCCCATAGAGTGGCATTACTTTGATATGTGGCCTTTTTGGAGGAAATGTATCACAGGAGGGGGTGACCTTTGAGACCTTCCTCCTTGGTGCATAGATGTCAGTCTTTTCCTGACTAACTTCAGATGAAGATGTAGGACTCTCAGTTCATCCCATGCCATAGCTGCCTGGATGCTGACATGCTTGCTGCTTGATGATAATGGACTAACCCTCTGAAACTGCAAGCCAACCCCAATAAAATGTTTGCCTTCATAAGAATTGTGTGGGTCACTTCTGGTCTGAGTTGATGCTCTGAGCAGACCTTGGATACTGGCTTCACAGACAGTCCCACAACACTCAGAGAAAGCTCTTCTCCTAGGTGTTTTAACATGCCAAAGATCTCAGGAGCTTAGTCACAGAAGAATATCAGAATCCCAGGGGGAGCTTAACTTCCAGGAGCTCTGACACATTTAGGATCTCAGGACCAAAGGATACCAAAATCATAGGATCCCAGAGACATCTAAACTCTGAGGAGTTCTGAAAGAACCAGGATCACAGGAGGGACAGGTTCCAGTTAGAGACAGCAAGAGCAGGTAGCAGTAGAGATAACCAGATGGTGAGAAGCAAATGTAAGAATATAAGCAAGAGAAACCAATGTTAATTGGCATCATCACAACCCAGTTATCCCATCATAGCAAGTCCTTGATGCCCCATCACACTAGAAAAAGCAATATTTGGTATGAAAATCACTTCTCATGATGATAATAGAGGACTTTAAGAAATACATAAATGACTCCCTTAAAGATACACAGAAGAACACAGATAAAGAGATGCCCATAAAGAGGAAACAACAACAACAACAACAACAACAACAACAACAAAACCCTGTAAAGATTTACAGGAAAACAACCAAACATGTGAAGGAACTGAACAAAACTATCCAGGATCTAAAATGGAAATAGAAACAATAAACAAATCACAAATGGAGACAACTCTGGAGATAGAAAACCTAGGAAAGTGATCAGGAGTCATGGATGAGATCACCAACAGAATACAAGAGAAAGAAGAGAGAATATTAGGTACAGAAGATACCATAGAAAACATTGACCCAACAATCAAAGAAAATGTAAAATACAAAAATCTCCTAACCCAAAACATCCAGAAAATCCAGGACACAATGAGAAGATAATACCTAAGGATAATAGGTATAAAAGAGAGAGAAGAGTCCCAATTTAATGGGCTAGAAAATATCTATAACAAAATTGTAGAAGAAAACTTCTCTAACCTAAAGAAAGAGGTGAGCATAAATATAGAAGAAGCCTATAGAACTTTAAATAGATTAGAACAGAAAAAATTACTCCTAGCATTTCATAGTCAAACCACCAAAAGCAGTAAAAAATAATGGTCAGATAACATATAAAGATAGACCTATCAGAATTACACCACAGTTCTCACAAGAGGTCATGAATGCTAGAACATCCTGGGCAGATGTCATACAAACCCTAAGATAACACAGATGCCTGCCTAGGCTACTACACCCAACAAAACTCTCAATTACTATAGATGGAGAAACCAAAATATTCCACGACAAAACAAAATTTACAAAATATCTTCCCATGAATCCAGCCAAAGGATAATAGATGGAAAACTCAAACACAAGGAAGGAAACTATACTCAGAAAAAGCAAGAAAGTAATCTTTCAACAAACCTAAAAGAAGACAGCCACACAAACATAATTCCACCTGTAACAACAAAAATAATAGGAAGCAACAATCAATATTCCTTAACATCTCTTAAAATCAATGGACTCAATCACCCCTCCCCCCCCACACCAACAGACATAAACTAACAGACTGGAAACTTAAAAAGGATGCAGCATTTTGTTGCATACAGGAAACTAACTTCAGTGACAAAAGCAGACAGTTCCTCAGACTAAAGGACTGTAAAATAATTTTCCAAGCAAATGGTCTCAAGAAACAAGCTGGAGAACCCATTGTAATATCAAATAAAATCGACTTTCAACCAAAAGCTATCAAAAGAGGAAAAAAAAAGTCACTTCATACTCATCAAAGGAAAGAATGTACTCTCAATTCTGAACATTTATGTTACAAATGCAAGGGTACCCACATTCATAAAAGAAACTTGATTAAACCTGAGAGCACACATTGCACCTCACCCAATAATAGGTGGGAGATTTCAACGAAAAAAGAAGCAAATATAACCAAAAGGAGTAGATGGCATGAAATAATCAAACTCAGGGCTAAAATCAAATGGAAACAAAAAGAACTATGCAGAGAATCAACGAAACCAGGAGATGGTACTTTGAGAAAATCAACAAGATAGTTAAATCCTTATCCAGACTAACCATAGGGCACAAAACATAAGCAAAGTAAGAAATGAAAGGGAAGAGATAAGAACAGAAACCAGAGGAAATTAAAAAAAATCACCAGATCCTCCAGCAAAGAATATATTCAACAAAACTCGAAAATCTGGATTAAATGGACAGTTTTCTAGAAAGATACCAGAGCTCCCAAGAACTAAACCACCAACCAAAGAGTACACATGAAGAGCCCATGGCTCCAGCTGCATTTGTAGCAGACGATGGCCTTGTCTGGCATCAGTGAGAGGAGAGACCCTTGGTCCTGTGAAGGTTCAATGCCCCATTGTGTGGAATGTGAGGACAGGGAGGTAGGAGTGGGCAGGTGGGTGGTGAAACATCCTCATAGAAGCAGGGGGAAGGAAAATGGGATAAGGGATTTCTGGGGGAGGAGGGATCCCAGGAAAGGGGATAACATTTGGGTTGGTGAGCAGGGGGAGGGGGAGGGGAAAGGAAATTTTTGGGAGTGAAACTAGGAAAGGGAATAATATTTGAATTTTAAATAAGGAAAATATCTAATTTAAAAATAGTAAATATCCAGTAAAGAAAAAGTACTGCTTGTGTCATAGTATCCCTTCACAGTCATAAAGCCAGCTGGTTTGTTTCATTCACCATTGTTTATCCAGCTCTGGGATCAATTGTTGACATTGACAGTCACAGTTGATACTTCACTTTAATACCACTGTACCTCAGCCTTCTCTTCTTTCCTTGGAATGTTGTCTTCATTTAGAATAGCATTTCCCTGGAAGACCTACCAAGGGGAAATAGATGACAATGTAACACATTCTTTAGTCACAATTAAGAGTGTAAAGGCAGAATCTAATGTATTTAATTTAACTGAATATGAAAATAATGCTACTTGACTATAAAATAAATGTGTTTACTATTAGTTGATTGGTTAATTTGCATTTTTATATAAAATCTCCAATTGTCTCCCTGTTCTTTAAATTTGGAGAACAACTCAGTTAAAAAGTGGCATTTTATTATTATTTTTAAAATAAAATTGGGTAGTCAGGAGCTTTATAGTAAAAGTACACTGTCTTATTATTTTGTTCAAGTTTAAACTTGCAGCAATAATGAAGTATTATTAGTTTTTATTTATTCACTTTACATTCCATTCACTGCCCCCCTCTTGGTCATCCTCTCCAACTGAGGCCAGACAAGGCAACCCAGCTGCAAGATTATATACCATGGACAGGCAACAGCTTTGGGATGGACCCTGCTCCAGTTGTTTGGGACCCCCAAGAGGACCTAACTACACATCTGCTACATATGTGTTGGGTGACCTAGGTCTGGACTATGTATGCTCTTTGGTTGATGGTTCAATCTCTGAAAGCCCAAAGGGTGCAGATTATTTGACACTGTTGGGTTCCCTGTGGATTGTAGGCCAGGAGGTGAAAGGAGATGTTCTAGATATTCCAAATCCATCTGAAGATGCCATGTAGGTGAGAAATGGGACATGGGAAAATCAAGCTAAAACTGAACTGGAAACCTCCTTCCTGAGGACTGAATCTCAGTGTAGAAGGTGTTTTGCACTCTATCAAGGGAGAAACTTGCTGAAGGGCCAGCAGTACCAGAGATGGAAGGGGAGGAGGCTGACCAGCTAAAAAAAAATCTATAGGAATTAACAAAAGAATGTTGTAGGAATGTAGGCTCATGGAAGCATTGGAAGGAGGAAAAAAGGATGCCATTATAGTTCAATTTAAAATAAACCTTATTTTAAAATGGAGGGAAAAAGAAAATATCACCATGTTTTTCTGAGCATCAGGAAAGGACATGTGTAGAATAATGCATTCTTCTCTTCCAAAAACACTGGATATCTGCATATATATGTCAGATTAGAGTGAAATTTCAGAAGTTCTTTTGGGCCATAAACAACTTCAATTGTATAATTCAGTTTATGGATTACACTTATTACTTATTAGATTTTTTTAACTAATTACTTGCCTACATTTGGAAAGGATACATTTCTCTGTTCTTTCATGATTTGAAGGAATTATAAATAAATTTAAAATAAATTCAACACATAATTACACATGATTTTCTATGGTGACAGATTTAAAATTGGTATGAGTGTACATGATGTCTGTGCATGTGTTTGAAGCTTTGTTTTAACAGAGTAAGAATGTTTTCATAAGTAGTTTCACATTTTGAAGGAACATCAGGTTTACCTAATTTAGTGATGACCAAAGGTACAGTAGGGAAGAAAGCAAGAGGTCAAAGAAAATAAAACATCTTGTAATTCACTAAGTTATTTCTCTGATTTTTATCCATTTAGATAAAAAGAAAAAAAGAACTCATTTTCTGATCTTCTTCACAGCCCACTGTGCCCCAGATCACAATGACCTCAAGAAGTTCCCAGGCACATCCTTAATGACTAATGTGGCTGATGAGCTACTCTGTTGACTTTTATAAATGCAGGGGCTGAGTGGATACAATGTCAATGTCACCCATGTATTTCCAGCTTCCAATGCTCATCCTTTTGATGTAAGCACAGGATCTGGAAAGTAAAAGAAAAGACTTAGCTCAATAAGACTACAGCACTGTTAGTACACAGCACAAGCTGATGGCCATCTGGCTTACACTGGTCCCTGGAACACTCCTGGGAGCACACAGAATCACAGGTTTTCCAAAGGGCCTCTCAGTGCTTCAGTTCTCTGTGTGTAAAGACAGGACTTGCTGATTTCAATCATGAAAATGCATTAAACTTAGTTTAGGACAGGATCAAAATGTTAGTTTTGAAAACTCT
>NC_034598.1:1823751-1861382 GCF_900095145.1 Mus pahari | reverse complement strand
CACACACACACACACACACACACACACACACACACAGTAAGTCTGATAAAGTCATCAAAGCTAAAGAAGTCAAAATAATTTGTCTATGATATTAAGAAACTTAAAGATTCATGCTGCTGGAGTAAGAATTCAGACTACTTGACACCAAACTCAGGCTCATGCCCAGCCTATTGGAAAGCAGAAAGGTTCCAAAAGACATTAAGTTATATGTGCATGATATTCAGTAATGCATATGAAATAGTCCAATATATGCTCCCTAATATGCATTTAATGCAATATTTAATATACCTATAATTTAAAAAATAATGTTAAGTAATTGTCAAGTGTTCTAATACTATTTAGGAACTTTCAAACTATAAACAAGTTCAAAAGAATAAAGTGTTTGTTTTTTGTCTCATTGATTTAGCTTATGATATTTATAGTTTTATCTATAAATGCTGGCTTATCATTTTAGAAGTAATATAAATTTTAAGGAACTGTGAATTAGTTGTATTCATCTCCTTGCTTTTTCTGAAAGAATATAAGATGCATAAGGATACAAAGTAAAACAAGTTAGTAAACATTAGGAGAAATTTACTTTTCCAATTATGAATTTGTAAATCCTTTAGAACATGCCTCTTTTAGTAAAAGGTGATAGCATACATTTTACTTTCTCCTGTTATATTTCAATATAAACATTTATCCAAAATTCCAATGTAATATAATATCACCACATTATAAAACCTATGCTCATAAAAACATCTAAGACAGTTCCCCTAACTCTATTAAGGTAACATGGGCAAACAAAAATTGTGTAATGTAATATCCTGTGTGGTAGTTTCTACTATCAAACTAATGACTACACCCATTATGCATACATGCTTACTTTTTGTGTTTGTAATGCATACAACAAGCACTGCTTTCAGTGCATTTTAAGTACACAGCAATCACTGCAGACTCTATAACACTCTGAGAATTAGAATAATGGAATTTCCTCATTCTGTGGGACTGGTTACTCCCTGTCATCAAAACTCCTCATTTCCTCATGTCCAACCCACCGGTAGCCAGGATTCGGTGCTAGTATTTCTGAATCAGGTTTATTTCACTAGGTATAGGACCTTCAGGTTTGCCTGCACTATCACAAAGAATCAAGTTTCCTGTAATTGGACCCAGAAAATGTGTGAATATTACTCCTTTGTTATTTCCAAATGTTGAGACATGAAAGACTTTATGATATAAATGTCTTAGGAATATCAGTGCCCTAAGTTTTAAGGACCATGTCTTCATCATTAAAGTAAAGATGCCACTTTGTTATATGCAAGTCATGATATTTGTTATTAATTCTATGAAAATAGATACCAATTAACCCACAGGCTTACATGTAGTAATAATTTTCACATATGTGAAAACTGAAGAATTAATCTTCTTTTTCACTTGCTACAAGTCATATTCCTTGTTCATCTGGGAGACATGGACCATAACTGAGCATATGTTCAGAATTTCACAGGGGAGAAGAAAATTTAAAGGCAGCAGTCAACACGCAAGAGTAAGCTTAAAGATCCATTTTCTTTATTTTACTTTTGTTGAGAGACTAGCTATTTTGGGAGTCTTAGAAACTCATTCCATTTTATATATTTTTAATTAATTTGTTTGGGGTAACTATTTTCCATTTTCACTAGCTAGCTGAAACAAAAAGTACACAGGTTCTATATCCAATATGCCTGTGATTTAAATTGTGTGAAATGCCCATATATCAGTACTAGAGTTACACTGTTTACATCCTCTTTCCCACTAACCATTACTATTCCCACTTTTAAAATTATTAGTGTTAGACACAAAACACACACAAACACACAAAACTACTTCATGTTGTTCTTATGTGTTGAGGGCTGACTCCTTGGAACTAGGTCTTCAGTCAGGAGGATTTTTGCCTGCAGAAAATGGATTCATCCTTTTTCAATAGAACTTAATTATTCTTTGTTCTTCATCTAGAGGTGGGACCTAGTGAAATTAATGCTATCTAAAGTGTGTGTTAACTTTTGTTGTCATTATACAGGTCTTGTTTAGGTAACTATATTATTGAGAATTCATGTCAGCTTTGTGTGTGCGTGTGTGTGTGTGTGTGTGTGTGTGTGTGTGTGTGCTCATGCACTCACATGCATTGTGTTTGTGATACTTAATTTTTTGGCAGCAAATATCATGGTTCTCTGTTACTCACAATCATTCCTGTCTCTCTTCTATAATGTTTACTGAGAATTTGCATAATAACAATACCAATATAGTTATGTACAATAACTATATATGTATACACATATATACTATATATGTATATGCATATATACTATATATGGACACACATGGGAAGTCCATGTGCTGCAAATGATAGTGAAGGTTATGATGCCCTTCTGGGATTTGAGCTGTTCTGTGTTCTCTAGCTAAGAACAACAAACGTGTCATGTATAAACAGAAAAAAAAAACATATTTTCTTTATATTAAACCAACACACATTATTTATTGATTTATTAATATTGAAGCCAAGGTGCAAGACAATTAGGTCGGATCTAATATATGCATTTCAGCTTATGGAAATATTAGTGATAAGTCTGAGCTAAGGTAGAAGACAGATGCCAGACTGTTCTGTCTAGAAGGTCAGACTATGATGGTATATTCTATTTATGGGAATGGTAACGAAAAGTATAGAATCAGTCTAAAGAGCCCCAAAGTTCTCTGTATGTCAAGACATGTTCATTCTGAAGTTGTCATTTGAGTACATCTTGAGCAATGTGTAGTTTTTCTTCTCTGAGATTAGTTTTTCTGAGTCTACATACTCCTTATTTAAATGAGGCATTAGATGATTCTGTTTCATGGAGTCAGTCCCCATGAAAATTAGACCCAAGATGTTCAACTCCTTTATATAAAATGGAATGTCATTTGCATGAAACTTGCAAATATTCCCTGTAAAGTTTATGCCATCTCCACTTTACTTATTGTAACTAATAAAAATTGTATTCTGTAGAATAGCAGCCATTTTGCTTGGGAAATGATGACAATGTTTTTTGTTATTTGTTTTTGCTGTTTGTTTCATAAAATATCATGATGTTATAAGGAAAAAGTCCAGACACTGAACTGTATCCATGCTGAAACATGAGTTGGAAGTCTTCTAGTCACTGGACAGCAATGAGGTTATGTGAGTACCTTTCAATCAGTGAGTTCTAATGATCAGAATGCAATAAAACAATTGCCCAAGTCCTAAGTTCCTTTTCCTGAGAAGTCTACTGAATCAACTCTGAAGATGACTACACAATCCTTACTGTGGACACGTTATTATTCTGATTTTCATGCACAGCATACTTGGTCAAATACACAAGTGAAAAAATTGTGAATTATTACCACAGAACAAAATAAGACTTCTGTGATCATCCAATGAAAGAATTGAAAGCTTAACTTTTATAATAGCCTCACACAAAACATGTGCATTTTCATGTAACTTAAAATGTTGTCCTTTTTCCTTATCTAAAATTTCACCTTCAAAAAATTGAACTCAGTGTCTCATTAGAGTCAAGTGTGGGTCTTGAAGATATGACTCACTTCTGCAAAGACGTAGGAGTTGAAACATCTGCTGCCCACAGCATTTGTTCACAGGTACACAGTGCTAAAACACAGGTGAGTTGTAGATATCAGACTTGAACTATTCTGATGTTCTCAGTGACAATTTCATTAGGGACTTGTACTTGTGAAAACTGAGGTTAGCTGCTCACATCCATAATTAAACACATGCAAGAATCTAATTAAAGATAAAAAAGGAAATAAGGACAATAACTAAAAAGGTGTTGCTTGGGGATTTTAAAGTGATAAACGCCTGATATGGATGTGACTATACTGAGACCTGGAATAAAGAAACTGACAACCCTGCGGAAACAGGCATTTTTCCTTCTACAATCCCTTATTCTCTTATCCTCTACAATTCATATCAGTCCAAGTTCCTCAGTTTTATAAAATGGGTTTAAAAACTACTGAAAAAAAAACTTTATAGATAAATATGATAAATATTCTTAAAATCAGTTGATAAAGAATTAATCACATTTAACAAATATTCTAGTTATGAATATATTCTTACATGATGGTTTATTGACTCTTTTTCTTTTAATTTTTAGTAGTTGTTATTGTTGTTGCTGCTGCTGCTGTTGTTGTTGTTGTTGGAGAAAGGGTCTTTGTCTTTCAATAACCTTGACTGTCCTGGAACTCACTACTTAAATTAGGCTGGCCTCAAAATATCAGACATCTGCCTGCTTCTTTCTCCTAAGTGTTGGAAGAAAGAGTGCCACCACTCCCATTTTGTTGTTTGCTAAGCATCCATAACTAAGTCTTATCATCCATTAAGTGTCTTTTGAGGAGTTAATAGTTTCTGCCATCATTGGGAAGAGAGGCCCGTTGGTCTTGTAAACTTTATATGACCCAGCACAGGGGAAGACCAGGGTCAAGTAGTGGGAGTGGGTGGGTAGGGGAGCAGGGGCGCGGGGGGNGGGGGTATAGGGAACTTTTGGGATAGCATTTGAAATGTAAATAAAGAAAATAATAATAAATAAAAAAAAGAGTTTCTGTGTGTAATCATCTTGGTGAAATGCACCTGAAATTTTCATTCCATCTGCCAGTTTGTTTCTTTCAAATGTAGTATGAACTATGTTACTAATAACAGTACTAAATCAGCACTAAACCACCTTTAATATTTTTAATTTGTGGGATTATATGTGTATTAATGTGTAAGGTATGTGTGTCTCATTGCAGAATTACTGGGAAGGATTTATCATACATATAACCATGCATTTGTGGACAAAAGTATTGGGGTTGGGAACAAAAAACAAATCTTATAGTTAATAATCTACATGGTTGACAAAGTAAAATTTTGTGGTTATAGAAATTTGGTGTCTTAATTAGAATTTCATTGCTGTGAAATAGACCAAAGCAACTTTTATAAGGGATAGCATTTAATTAGGAATGGCTTACAGATTCAGAGGTTCAGTACATTATCATCAAGGCAGGAGCACGGAAGCACCTAGGCAGGCTTGGCTCTAAAGGAGCTAAGGGCTCTCCATCTTGTTCCAAAGGAGAAGACTGACTCTTCAGGCAGCTGGGGGGAAGGGTCTCAAAGCCTACCCCCACAGCCACACACTTCCTCTAACAAAGGTACACCTTTTCCAACAAGGCTATACTTCCTAATAGTGCTACTCCCTGGGACAAGCATATTCAGACCACCACATTCCACTCCCTGGCTCCCATAGGTTTGTCCAAACACATGAGACTATGGGGACCATACTAAGCAATAGCATAATGCAAAATACATTTTGTCCACCTTCAAAAATCCCTGTAGTTTATCAGTTTCATCAATGTTTAAATGTCCAAAGTTTAAAATCTCTTCTGAGATTCATGTAATCCCTTAACTGTAATCCCCTATAAAATGAACATAAAAAAGCTGATCACATACCTCCAAAATCACAGGCCATATATTGCCATTCCAAAGCATCATACTGAGAAAATACTGAATCAAAGTAAATCCAAAAACCAGTTAGACAAACTCTGAACTCTGGCTGGACCTCCATGTCTGATATAAAAGTGGTCTTCAGATTTTTAACTTTTTTCTGCTTTGTTGGCTGCAGCACAATTATTATTTTGTTGTTGTTGTTGTTGTTGTTGGTGGTGGTGGTGGTGGTTCTAGTCCATGATAGCAGCCTTCCTCAGCAGGTAAATCATGACTCATACCTCAAACATCTTGGGGCCTCCAAGGCAACTTCATTATTACAGATTTTTATTCCAATATTTTGGATTCACATGATCTTCTGAACTCCTCCAAAAGGTTTATGTCAAACTCAGCTCTGCTCTTTGTAGTACTCCAGGCTCTGGTAAACTCCACTTTACTGGTATTGCTGTTCTTGGTAATCAGCTCTGGTACTGGTGTCCCCAATTCGCTGGATTCTCCTGCTGCAACTAGTCTTCACAAATAGCCTCTCATGTACTCCCTTCATTGTGTCAAGCCTCAACTTCTTTGCATGGCCCCATCACTCAACTGCAGCTGAGGCTGCACCTATACCAATGGCCTTTCTCAGCCTCTAAGAGTTTCAGACCTCAGCTGTTGTCCATGATACTTTATGTCTACAAAACCAGTACCATGTGGGTGATTCTTACATATTACCAAGTCTAGCTACAGCATAAGGTACAAAAAAGTCTTACATAATCCTACTCAAATAGCCGATTAAGCACCACTTAAAACATTCTACTGCTTTCCAAATCGGAAGCCCCCAAATCCACATTCTTCCAAACAAAAGCATGGTCAGGCCTATCACAGTGATATTCCAGTCTCTAATACCAACTTTTGTCTTATTTAGGGTTTTCATTGCTGTAAAGACATCATGACTAAGGCAACTCTTATAAGGAAATAGCATTTAATTGGGGTTGACTTTCAAGTACAGAGGTTCAGTCCATTATCAAGGGAGCATGGCAACATCTAGGCTGGCATGGTGCTGGGCAGACCAAGTGTTCTACATTTGTTTCAGAAGACATCTCCTTAAGGAGCTAGAAGGATGGTCTCAAAACCCACCCTCATCATGACACTCCATAGGACAAGCATATCCAACCACCACATGTCCAGCTCTGCATATGATCTTCCTTGAATAGTGGGAAGAAAGTTCATAATGAAATATAAGTAGACCACTATCACACACCAACCAAACAGAGCCAACCAAAAGTAAATTCTGTATTTGAAGAAAAGGAAGAACAACAGAAGAAAAAAAAAATATGTTCAATGTTGTCATTCTGGGAGAATTGACAGAGAATTCTCATAACCTTAAGCATGTCTCTGCAGTACTGACATGATCTTTGGGTGTAAACAGAATAAAAATAGAGCTGAGAGGCAAGAAGTAAACATAGTCAAGCAGTCCTGAACAAGGTTTTATCTTTGTGATGATTAACTAAGTTTAATTTACCTAAGTGATCTGCAGAAGTCCTTGTTTCTCAGAGGATAAACTCTACCAGGAGATGATTATTTATGACACAGGCCATGGTTTCACCATCCCACATAAGTGCCCACCAGGGGCTTGGCCTATTTTGGAAGTTTTTCTGTTTCTATCGTCAAGACAATAACAAGTTTAAAACAATGACTTGTTTGTGGATTCATTTGGAAAGCAAGAACCTAGATATGTAAGATGAAATTACATGTTGTGGTTGTTTGAGTAAGAATAACCCCTATAGACTCAGAAAGTTTGCTTGCCAGAAAATGACACCATTTAGAAAAGATTGTGTTGGCAAGATTAGAAGGATTAGGAGATATGGCCTTCCTAGAGGAACTAAGATACTATAGTTGGGCTTTGAGAATTCAAAAGCACATACTATGCCCAATACCTTTATCTTTGCCTGTGGATCAGGATTTAGAACCCTCATCTACATCTCAAACATTAAGATTATACCAGAGCCAACATGCTCCCAGCCATAATGACAATAGGCTAAACCTCTAAAATTGTAAGCAGTCTCCCAGTTATATACTTTCACTTGTAAGTGTTGCCTTGGTCTTGGTATGTCTTCAAAATAATAGAATAGTGATTAAAATATGTGGTTAACCTGCTTAAGTATAAAATGAAACAGTAGATGTCAAGATTTTATCCTAATTTTGATTGCCTTGCGAGTACAAATGAGAGGTTGATACATCTAGCAAAAGAAATTCCCACTTGTTTGTTATAAACAAATGTAAGTCTTTAACAAATAATTCATTTTAATTTGCTATGAAGAATGCTTCATATAGAAATTCTTTAGTTTAATTGAAATATAAAGAATAACAAAGACATAATTTTTGGTAAATTTTGGAAAAATAAAGTAAAAAAGTACAGATGAGAACTAACAGGTAGAATGAGGATATTTAAATAGGTAAACATTACTAAGTATAAAAATATGATTTTGGCTAAGAAAGTTGGGAAGAGTAGTTTCATTGTAAAGTACAATTTTTTTTCCTATAATATGGCTGAGTTTTCCAAATTAGATGAAGAAAGGGTAAATAAAGAATGAGATTTAAGTATGTCTTTTTTTTTGTTCCTAGAAGCTGGAGAGATAGTTCAGGTATTAAGAGCATTAGCTGTTCTCCAGTAGATCAAAGTTATATTTCCAGCACCAACATGACAGCTTACAACTGTAAGTTCTTGTAACTGTAGTTCTAGAGAATGTGATACCTTCTTCTAGCTTCATGGATACCAGGCACACAAATGTTACACAGACCTACAAGTAGGTAGAACACCCATAAGAAAGAAAATGTCCTGTAGAGGGAAATAGCAGGACACAGGAGCTATGAGGAGAGTAGGGGCAAGAAATGAACTACATATGAGAAAGGGAGAACAGTATGAAGGGATAGGGAGGAACTTTGAATAAATAACATTAAGGATGTTTGAAAAAAGTCATAGGAAAACATTATTTACTGAACTTATTTTAAAATACATTATAACACACATTCACACACACATACACACACACAGATAGACAGACAGACAGACAGAAATATATTGTTTAAAATGGAGTTACCTCAACACCGGGTGAAAAATATTTTTTCCAGAGATAATATAACAAAATATCCAATTCAAGGCAAATGACAGGTTCCTTTGCGTTGTTGGTTTGGGTGTAGAAGAAAATCCCAAATAAAATAGGCTATTGCCAATTCCTCCCAGAACTTGAAAAAAGGATTCTATTTCTGAAGACACTACACATTGTAGACACATGACTTGGAAAAAAACCAATCAAAACTGATCTGGAAGCCCTTCTCCCAAAGGACTAGCATTTATAGTATCAGAAGAAGCTATCAAAGGGGGAGCATGGGAGTAAGCAAAAATCCTACCCAGCTGTTAAGCTTTCAAGCTGCAACAATTACCAGATCAGCAAGATAAAACCAACTGAACACCAATGGAACTCATATGTTTATATTTGTGGTAACTGATGGCTATCTAATTATACTTAGGGTACGTACAATGTGAGGGATCTCATGCCTGGTGCTGTAAAGCTAGCCAAGAACTCATGAATGGGTAGGTCATAGAACCTAGGGATGAGTGTACTACTGCTAATTTTCTAAGTCAATTTACCTACCTACTTTATTCTTAACAATTAAGTTTATATACATAGATAAATGTATCTCTCATACAACATCAAAGAAGCTTATTTTTCAGAAGATATAGAGTATTACAGGGATTAACTATTGGTCAAAATCCAGAGAATAAGTGACCTTTTTACTCTTGTATTCTCAGTCATTGTGGCAACATCTATAACATAGCCTCCATACCTACTGTTCAGGGAACATAGTTGATGACTAGTAGAAAATTATAAAATCAAAAGAAATAGAATACCTATTGCAAGATAGAGTCCTCTAGATATGGCAGGGATACTGTTCTCATAAGTTCTCAACACTATGTCTGGTTACACAACAGCAGCACAAGACCATACCTGCTGGCATGACAACATGTATGCTGAAACATTCATCAGGCCCCCACTCTGGATAAAGAGCTGTGAACAATGGCTCCTGAGAGGGAAGAATAAGTTCACCAGAAACCCTTAATCATAAGTGACCAGGCCTAAATACATATACACATAGGCAAAATCAATGGCACACAATATGTTATATGAATGTGTTCATAAAATAAATGTATACATTATATATTTATATGGTGTATAACTATAATTATAAACAAAGAGGTCATGAATTCAAATGTACGTAGAGTTTCATAAAATTGTATGTATTTATGTCTTCAAAAATTCATTTGTCAAAACTTACTAATGCCTTTGACATTCTTAGCACAACACTCTCATTAATTATTCTTAATGTAAGATCTTTTCTTGAAAACATCAGTAATCTTACAAAACAATTGCTGGCAATTTCAAAATACAACTGCTTCAGTCACCGATATGACAAGTCAACATCATATACTAAGTCCAATGATAAATTAACATTTAAAATTAGTTTAAATAATCTTTCCACACTGAATTCTGAGCAGAAGAGAGTTAAGGCCAGGTGATGTCATCAATGGAAAAATGTGACACATCAAAGACATTTTAAACTCTGTGTGGGAAAGACTTTAGCTCTTGAGGTTTGTATTTATTACTTAAATTGTCATTATGCTATTTTCATGAAAAAACCCATGTGAAATTCAGAAAAGTGGAAGGATACGTTCCTTCACCTACAAGCATAACTGAGCATACCAAATAACAATAGGAAACAGTTTAACAACATTTTCACTTATAACCATTCTGTCTCACTATATATTGCCAGTTCCTTCCAGTGGAGATCTTTCAGTGTCTTAACTCCAGTGGAGAGCTTTCAGTGTCTAAAGCAATAATGGTTTAACTGGGTATATTTTTCTAAATGAAATAATTTGGGTTTTGTTTTTAATTAAACTTCAAATGTGGATGTTGATATTATGTGTTCTCATTAGTCATGCCTTGCATATGAGCACTTGTTTTTTCAAGCCTTCTGCTGGGGCAACTCAAATCTTTGTTCAGGAGTCATAGCCACTCATATTTGGCTCAAAATAAACTCTTATTCTATTCAAGGTGAGCGCTCTACTTTTCAATGAAACATTGCTTTACTAACTGTTATAAAAAGTCAAATTCAAGCTATGTACGTAAAACAGTGATCCTTCTTTCCTATTGCTGGCTGTAAGATATTTTAAGTGTGAAGAATATCAATAGATTACCTGTACTTACACCTCTTTGTGTGCCTAAATGAGTCAACACATAGGAGATTGAACAACTTTATTAATCCCTTAAACGAACCAGGAATAGCTTTCAGCATTGTTAACCAGGTGTCTGGCCTTTTTCCTAGTAGGCTTTATTTCCATTCAAACTCAGAGGCAGGATTTGTGTGACAGCATACAAGTAAGCAATTCTGCCATTCAGTTAATTTTGAAAACAGCTAAAAGTAATTTCAAGTGTGGTCTTGAAAAAGCCTCCTCTAAATCATATCTATGTGATTTGGTGCATTTAATGGCATTGACTTTTAACTTTTTTTCTTTTGCTTCTATTTGTACAATATATTTGACAGAAGGGCTGGAGATGGCTCAGTGGCTAAGAGTATCTTGATCTGGCAGCTCACAAATGTATGTAATTCCAGCTATAATGCAATATGTTGCCCTCTTATGACTTCAGGAGTCTCCATCATGAACATGGCTCATGCGCTTATGCATATACAAACACACACACACACACACACACACACACACACACACAGAGAGAGAGAGAGAGAGAGAGAGAGAGAGAGAGAGAGTCAAAAGTTGAAAATAGAATAGAGCAAATTTAAGTCCTCATATATAAAAAAAATGGAATTGGCTATTATAAAAAGGATACAGGAGGATGTGCTTATGTTTTTGGAGATCTGAATAGCATCCATACTATCCAGTTTTTCTTTCTGAAAACAGAGAGGATAACTAAATAGATTATTCAAACTAAAAAGCTGATTGAAAAAAATTAATGTCCATTGCAAACTTACAGCAATTAGAAGATGTGTGCTGTGCCACATTGTTATACATTAATTAATAATCTCTATTAGTAAATAGTCTCTGAACACTTTCCTTCTTGGTAAACTGGAAATAGTATTTCCCACTAGAAACAGCAGGCAAAATTTAATTTACTACAAGGTGCTACTAGGCTCTAAATGAGGTATTTAGCAGTAAGAAACTAGATGTATGCAGATTTTATGAAAAGTATGTGTCTTTTTTCATATATATTTTTCAGGAAAGTTTGATATTCACAGCACACCTATCTGAGGCTTAGAAATGGTTACTGGGGATCTTAGAAAAGTCTGAGAGCATTTGCAGAAAGGAAAACCATAATAATATGATATATTGGATGAAAAAACTTATTTTAAAAATAATACAGAAGAGGATTCAAACTTTGGATGGACTAAAAAATTATTTTGGCACATTTCTTGTATTCTACATCAAATCATGACTAAAGTAAGACCTCAGAACAACAGCTTCTTCAGTCTCATTTTCTCTGTTTTCACATCTAGTCAGGCAAACTGTTCATATAACAAACAGCAGTTGTGATTCAGAACTTAGCTAGTGACAGCCCATTTTCCTTCCCCAACCTGCAGAAGGACATTTATCATGATGATTGGCACTTCCAGGTACTTTTAGAAATGGCATCACTTGTCTGAGACTTCATCTGGAATTTGAGTTCATTTCACCATCTAATAGCACTAAATGTCACTGAATAAAAGGGACCATTATGTCCAAACTTTGTATAAAAATAAGCAAGCAAAAATGACAAATGTTTCCATAGGTGCAGGTCTGTAAGAAACAGCATGCTGAGATTTAAATCAGGACAGAGATAGCACAGGTGCAGTGGATATTTTTAATTATTATCTCTAAAAACAACTAGGTTAAGTAAGAGATCTTTGTTATTTATTCAGGATATCAGTGTCTTTACCAGCATAATCAAGAGTAAGAACAAGTTAGAGAGTATTGCAGTTCACACATACATGTGAATCTTGCATGCAAAAGATCCTGATTGTCACCTAGGGACAAAGATCAATGTGTACAGTGTTTACCATGCTTCTATGAGGATTTCATTGCAAGAACTCACACATAAAAATCTAGGCAGAGTATTGCCCTCTCATAATCCAAGTACTATGTATGTGGTAACAGGTAAAGTCTAACTAAGGCTGGTTGGAACTTCCAGCAAATATAATACTGTTTCTGAAGAAAAAACAACCAAACAAAACACAAGGAAAATTCAAGTAGACCATACATAAAAGCAAATCCAAGATTGACCATTTGTTTCTATATGCACAGGTATACTGTATACACCCATCTGCTTATATGTGCATTTATATATACACACACCTGAATAATAAATTTCTCAAAAATCAATGAAGATAACATTAATCAAGTGGAGACTTACAAGGTGAAGAATTCAGAGCTTTGTTCATTTGAATGTTATTGCTGAAATAATTAAGTTCTTTGTAGCCCAGGGACATAACATGAGTAGCATCTCTTGAGGACAGTCTGCTGGCTTATATTAGACTCTCTATTTGAAGATCTAGGTTTTTCACACTAACATTGACCTACTATAATCTCACAAAGTACAAGAGTCTGTTACTATCTCACTTTGAGGTGGCATTGCCCAGTACTAGCTTTCAGGTTGTCACTTGAAAATTAAAAATGTGAGTGGGGTGTAGCATGTATGTAGATACTTATAATGATGGCATCTGAGGGGACAATTCTGTATTTCTATAGAATTTAACTATCCTATTACAGTTTAAGTTTTCTTTGAAATATTTTGACAGATGTCTTCCTTTTGATTAATTAAGGATGTGATAGGATCATGTTCTGAAGATCTGACTGTGACCCTATCAGATCAATTGCTGCTAGCCTAGAGGTGAGGTCAGATGATCATCATCCTGTATCTTGGAAAGTACATTCACCTCCACATGCTCACACCTCATTATGGTAAAATACCATATTCTCTAAGCTGCTCTTTGTCCCTCACATGCATGCTGTGACACATGTGTCACCACATGTACATGCATACAAAATAAAGTTGAAGAAAATTCCAAATCTCCTAAAGAGCAATAAAAGCTAACCCAAATATGTGGGAACTAAAAAGGGGCAGGGGAAAGAGGGGAAGAGAGGATAGCCCACATCCGGCCAGAATTCTTCCTATGCTATGTGCAGATGGACATGGGAGGGCTGACAGACACTTGCCACTCAGCCCTGGGTGGGCATCTAAGACACAGACCCCACTTGACAGTTGATGGACAATGGGCAGGCCCTGACTGGGGGCCCTAGGGCAACACCATGTTAGTTCCAGGGTTATGAGAGAGAGGGCTGAGGGAGAGAGATTCCTGTGCAGGCGAGAGTAAGCACATGAACAGAGACAGTCTATGGTTTTAGAGCTTTATTGTAGAAAGGCAGGGAGAAAGAGAGAAGGTGAAGAAGAGGGAAGGGGGATAGAGAGAGAAAGAGGAAAGACTTGAGAGTAAGAAAGAGGGAGGAAGAGAATGAGAGAAGAGGAGAAGAGAGGAGAGGAGAGGAGAGGAGAGGAGAGGAGAGGAGAGGAGGAGAGGAGAGAAGGGGGAGTAAGAGAAGTAAGAGAGCAAGGTGGGGTCAAGCAGCCCCTCTTATGTTATGCTGTTATCTTTACTGTTGCTAGGTAACTGGGGAGGAGTCTAGCCTGAAGATCAGAAGCTTGGAACATTGCCTACTTGACTACTAACCATGCTTCTCCTGTGGGGGCTGAGGAGATGGTAACTTCGACAGGAGCCAGGGTCCAGGAGACATGAGAGAACTCCTTCTGTCCCATGTGGGTGATTTATTACCACCAGGTCCTGGATTCCACACCTCAGCTCAACTGAGACCAGACTGTCTGTGTATAGCCCAATGCCCCACACAAATATAAGTGTTCAAATGTTTGTCAATAAGCATTTAAAACTGTACCGCAGTGAGTTGGTATGCCAATGTTTGTCAGTTCTATGGAAAATCAAATATCTGAGGAAATTTCTATTGAGAATAATCAGGAGAAAAATAGAAAAAAATAAATTCTGTGGAAAATAAAAGTAAGATAGTTGTCTGTAGGGAGAGGAAAAATAAAGTAAAATAAGATAATACAAAGAGCTGTGAGAAAGTCTGAATTATATGTAAACAATACTAAGAAATTCTCTAAGAACTTTGAGATGTACCTCACATGTCACAGGAGGATCCTCCTTTCTATATAGAACACTCTTCCCTTGAGGATAAGTTCACTCAGCTGAGTCTGCAAAAATTGATTTCAAAAGGCAGGCAGTAGTGCATTAGTAAAGGAAAACTGCTGGCTTGCTTTAGATCCAGGATAAAGTACATAAAAATACAAATACAGAATTTATGAAGTGAATACAAGTATTAAAAATAATCAAGACAAAACTAAGCTTAACTCACCATTAAAGAAAAACTGGATCACCCAAGTAACAACAAATATAAAATTAAATAAAATAGCAGCATGGACATTTTGATGAGGTTCAAAATTTACATTTAATTAAAATAATAATCATAGCCTTGGGATATAATTTAAATTCTGTATCATGATAGGATTTTGACATTAAAGATATATGGAAGTTCATTCTAAAGGTTTTGTATGAAATGTACTCTGTTAAATTTGAGAAACAGCACAGCATACATTTTTATTACTTTTGTTTTATACATAGTTACTGAACTAGAAGATAATAAAAATTGATTAATTAGCCACTTCAATAATAAAACAGTGATGGAAATATGTGGAGATTTGTACATTGTAATTTTTAAATAAAGTGCTAAATTGCCCTGATTTTAAATATAATATTGGAGATTAAATAGTGATTTCTGAATGACAATTTCTGTTACAATGATAAAAAGCAATTAGAATATATCATTTTAGACATGCTAAATATTACAATGCTATAAAGTAAAACAATGCTAAAAAGTAATATATAGTCTTAAAAGTCAGAATGTTAATCCCACTATGGTAAATTATTACAGGGAGGAGTGTAGGTAGGGCTTGGGGTCTTTGTAAGTTGGTTCTTGATGTGTGCCTGTTATGTGTGGTTCTGTTCTAGGCACATGGCATTCTTCCCGATGGATAAAAAGGTTAAAGACAAAATTCTAGAGGCTAAATTGTGTGAAAATATATTGACTTTAATAAACAAGGCTTTCAAGACTTGAATTTAATGACATTGAAATGACATTAATACAATATGTTCATATTTTATAATGAAACATGATTTGGATATAAAGCACTATAAAAATATTTGATTATTGACTGATTACCACTGGGCTCTTCATGGGCTAAGTCAGGCATATTAACATGAATCAACAACAATCTGTGCTTTCAAAGGCATTTTGCATTACAGAGTGGGGCCTTAATAAAAAGAACATACTCACCTAATAAATCAATCAAAAACTAAGATTGTGAAAAGATGTTCTACTGTTTAAGTGTTAAAATGGACTAAACCACTGAAGAGTACACGTGATGGGACACATGGCTCCTGCTACATATGTCGCAGAGGATGGCCTAGTCAGTCATCAATAGGAGGAGAGGCCAAGTCCTGTGAGTGTAGGGGATTGCCAGGGCCAGGAAGCTGGAGTGGGTGGATTGTTGAACAAGGGATGGGGAGGGGATAAGGGAAGGATGTTTTTGGAGGAAAAACCAGGAAAGGGGATAACATTTGAAAAATGTAAATAAAGAAAATATCTACTAAAAAATGAAATGAAGACATCTTTGGAAATGTGTATTCAATAAAACTTGTACACAATGACAATCTTCAAAATTATTAAAGAATGTTCTTCAAAGGAAATAAATTTATCTTCATGAAGTAATGGAAAAGATGAGTTATGAAAACATTTTTCATATTAAACTTGTAAGTTGATATTAGAAAAAGAACATCAAGATGATATATTCTTATGGTGTGGAGGAGGAGTTTTATTGTACATCCAAGCTTAATCCTGCCTTAATTACACTAAGCCATCTGACTGTAGGTATTTGCTAACACAAACCCAATTATTTTGATGATTAACATTATTTAATGATGCAATATTGAATATTTTACTGGGGACATTCCATGAAAGGACTATAGTCACCCATAATGAATAAATAAGAGAAAATACCAGGTGTGAAATGAGACACGAGTGCAGAAGCTCTGTAGGTTTGCACTTACATGCAAGGTTTGGTGTTAAGATAGTTTACATATTCATTTATTATACACTTATTTACACTTTATTTGAAGAAAAACAAATTTCACTAATTGTTTATTTCAGAATATTCAATTTAAAGAGCAATCAATGACTACAAAGTGAGGAAAGACTGTAACCAACACCACATCCAAGATAGGGCTAAAATTCAAAACACATGAAAGAACTGAAGAAACTAGACATCAACAAGCCAAACAATCCAATTTTAAAAATTCAATTTAAGAATTCTAAATAGAGAAATCTCAAAGAGGTGAGAAATAATCAAAGTAATCTTCAATAATTTTAGCCATCAGGGAAATGAATATCGAAACTATATTGAGATTCCATCTTACACTTGTCAAAACTGCTAAGGGAAAGACAAACTCTTCCATTGCTGGTGGAAGTACAAACTCATGCATCCACTGTGGAAATCAGTATGTCAGCTGTTCTTCAGAAAATTAGGAATTGATCTACTTCAAGATTCAGCTATACAAATCTGAGGCATATACCCTACGATACCCCATTCAACCACAAGGATACTTGTTCAACTCAACTCTGTCCATAGAAATGTTTTTTTTATAATCGCTAGAAAATTGAAACAACCTAGATGTTCCACAACTAAAGAATAGCTAAAGAAAATGTGGTTTATTTATAATTAGAGGATTACTCAGCTGTTAGGAAACATATAACATCATGAAAATTTCAGGCAAATAGATGGAACAATAAAAACTATAATCACACTGAGTGAGGAAATACAAACCAAGATAAGTAAACATGATAAGTATTCATTTATAAGTATATATTAGCTATTAAGTAAACAATAGTCATGCTACAATCCATAGGACCAGAGAAGCTAGATAAGGAAAAGAAGTCTGGGGGGGGGGTGCATAGATTTCCTTAAGAAGGGGAAATAGAGTAGATTTTTGTCAGTGGACTAAGGACAAGTAAAGGAGGGTAACATGAGAAAATGGTTGGATAGAGAATGAAAGAGGGAGAGAGTATAGAGAGGGATAACTGAAATAGGTAGCCACTGACAGGATATGTTAACCCAGTGCAGGGGAAACTTCATAGAAACTATGAGAGTGATTGTGGCAGTTTGAATATGCTTGGTCAAGGCAGTGGCACTATTAGGAGGCGTAGCCTAGTTGGAGAAGATGTGGCCTTGTGGAGGAAGTGTGTTTAAGGAAATGTTTAAAGTCTGGATGCCTAGAAGCCTCTCTTCTCCTGTTTGCCTTTGGAACAAGATGTAGAGCTCTCAGCTTCTCCACACCATGCCTGTCTGCATGTTGCCCTATTTCCTACGATTATAATAGACTAAACCTCAGAAGCTGTAAGTCAGCTCCAATTAAATGTTGTCCTTTGTAAGACTTGCCTTGGTCACACAAACGGAAACCATAACTAAGATAGTGATCCTAGTGATGAATCCTAGTAATGGAGGAAGCAGATCCTAACCTGGCCATCATCTGCTAGGTACCCAGTGGTGGGACTGGAACTAACTCAGTTACAAAAGCTATAACCTACAATTTGTCCTACATTCAAGATATGCTTGTGGTATTCGTGGCTTGAAGTTTGTGGGAGTGCCCAACCAATGACTGGTCTAATTAAAGCCCAGTATAAAAGAGGGAGACAATTCAAAACCTGGCTTAGATGGCCAAGATCTGAACACTAGATAGCTCTGAGACTTAAGGTAGAACCAAACACAAATGACAAAAAACAAAAATCAGTAAAATGACTCCTAATGATATTTTCTATACATATAGGATAATTGCCTAACCCAGTAGACAGAGGTTTCCTTCAGCAACTGATGGGAGCAGATACAACAAAACATTAGGCAGAGCTCTTGGAGTATCCCACAGAAAAGGAGGGAAAGACTTTCGAAGTCAGGGGCCTTGAGAATAAAAGGAGAACAAAGCACATAGAATTAGTTGTAAGCAGGACTCATAGGGATTAGCATAGTCTGAACTGCCTACTACCTTTGGCCCTCTGCATACATGCTGTGGTTGTTGAACTTGGGATAATTTTTGGACCCCTAACATAGACGTTGCAATGTGTCTCTCTCTTTTGCATGTTCCTGGGACCTTTTCCTCTTACTAAGTTGCATCATCCATTTTTTATATGAGGGTTTGTGTCTACTCTTATTGTATGTTGTTATGCTAGACTCAGTTGATATCACTGCAAGGCTTGTTCTTTTTTGAAAAGAAACATGAGCAGTGGATCTGGAGGAAAGAGAGAGGGGACACTTCAAGAAGGTAATGGAAGAGAAGCTAAAGTTGGGATGTGAGAGAAGAATTATATATTCAATTTTAAAAAAGAAAATTTAAAAAGTAGATAGAAAATGATTTCCAGGGAAATGTTTAAAATTGAGCATTCTGTTTAGCAAACAAACATATTAAGTAAAATACGTATGATTATTCTGAAATTATACTTAGCATTTGGAAATAAACCATTAGAGGGAAAAAGCACACTGATATATGTTTTGGAAATCACTCATTTGTTTATATCTTTATTTTTGTGTGTATGTGTATTCATATTTCTTTAGGTACATGTGTATGAACAAAGGTACACATTTGTGTATGTGTGTGGGAAACTAAAGCTGATGTTGCATATCTTCTATAGATAATTCTGCTTTAGTAAAGTGTGCAGTGTCTCTATCTCAAACCCAGAACTCCTTGATTTTGTTTTATCTTCATAATTTTTTTTCTCTGCTTCTGGAGTACTGTGATCAAAATAGTTGCTGTTTTGTGGGTTCTGGCTACTAAAACTTCAATCCCTATTTTTGGGGGGCAGACAGTTTATCCGATAACATCTCCTCATCTTTATAGAATACACTTATTTTGATATTTAAAGTATATTTTCTGTAGCTTATAGAGTAATGCATATCAAAGTATATCCTCATATTTATGTGTCATCTTATTTTTCTAATAAATTTGAGTGTACAATCTATAGTTAAATAGGAATCAATCTCATTTGTCTTAATCTTTGTGTGTACAGTGTCATTATTAGACATTTATATAAACACAAATTTAAAAATATGTGTCACAACTAAACAAAAGGTAGCTATAAACAATACTTTCCTTGTTCAGACATTTAATCTGCATTAATCAAACTAGATGTAATTTGTTCGGTGAAAAACAATAAACATTAGTTTCCTTAAGCTATTATTTCACTAACAAGCCAGTTCCAGTCCAAACCCATTTCAAGTAAGCTTTGTGACTTCACAGTTAGTAACGCTCCTCTTGTAACATGCAGGAACAAAAATTCCTGTAGGATGAAAATCAGTTTTATCTTTCAACAGCTGTAATCTTGTCAGTCGAGGGAAAAACAGTACATGTTTTATATTTTCCTCCAATCAGCACATGCTCTTGTTTTCACATGAATATTACTTTAACATTTTGTCTCAGTCCCTTTTTTATTGTTTAAATTGTCTAACAATGCCTCAGAAATATATTAATGGATTATTTGTAGACAAATTCATAATGCTTAAATGAACATGATAATGTGTTATCGTTGTCTGTGTGTCTGTGTGTGTGTGACAAAAGCTATTGCAATTCTTTTTGTTATATGTATTTCATCATATGTCATGTGCAATCTAAATACCAAGAAATGGAATAGTTGTGACTAAAGGTATATGAATATTTCATTTTGATAAATAGCATTACACTGGTCTTCAAAATTGTCATCAGCATTTACCTTCTCACTGGAGTTTGAAACTTGCTTTTCCTCTGTCCTTTTTCTTTTAAAAATTAGTCAATGATGAAACATTCACACAATTACCAATCTGGTAAAAAATGAATATGTCCAGAGATAGTTAAATCCATCTTAAGATGCATATCACTATCAGTTCTTCCTATTTCATTACGCCTTCCACATATGTGTTTTCTAATCTTTGCGATCCATGGTTTATTGGTTTATGACTTTTCTATTTAATGTTTTCTAAGATCTCTTTCTATAGGATGAGAACTTTTTGATTTTCTATCAATGATAGCTTCAAAAATGTATTCATGAAACTTTATATAAACAAAATTTACTACCCTATTATAAATCAATCTTCTGTTTCATGAGTTTTTTAAAATTATGTATTCATTTACATTGAAATAAATAATGTGTCAGTCAAAGTAATGTTGGGAATTTTTCTTCCATTGAGGAATGAAACAGGCACAGAAGTTTATTTAGGATTGGATATTCATATGTTTATATATGTTTAGACCCACAAATTTGAATCTTAATTCCTTATTCCTATGTCCCTGTGAGAATGCAAAACTAATTAGTTCAAAAATGTGAAAAAAAAATCCCATTCCTGATTTCTAGGCACAGGTTTCAGAGCCAGGGATCAATCTGATGTGATCTTTTACTTTTTAGATAAAAGCTTCACTTCGTCCATAAATAGCAACTGTTTCGATAGTTTGGACCTTAGTATAATGTGTGCTATAAGGCAGAGCCCACATGGACTTCTGCATATATGAGAAAATTTTGCTGTTTATGTCACAGAGGTTTATAACTTGTCAATTACCATAGCCTCCCACATACCAAGTCTCTGGCACTTTCTGAAGATTACCCTGACCCCCACCTCTGGCAGCTGCAGATTTCCATTCAACCTTCTGGCTTTCTGCCCCTCTTTTTTGTCTCTCCCCACACCTGATCCTTACCCTCCCATTCCACCCCCAACTACTCTTCCACCAAATTCTCCCCACCCTCTGCCTCCTACAATTATTTTATTCACCCTTATAAGTGAAATTCAATCATCTTTGACTCAGTTTTCCTTCTTGTTTAGCTTCTTTGGGTCTGTGGAATATATATTTTGTACTTCATAGCTAATATCCACTTATCAGAGAGTACATAAAGTGCATACTCTTTTGGGTCTGGATTACCTCACTCAGCTTAATATTTTTTAGTTCCATACATTTACCTACAAAACTCATGATATTCTTGTTTTTGAATAGCTGAATAGTATTTCATTGTGTAAATGAACTACATTTTCTGTATCCATTTTTCAGATAAGGAACATCTGGGTTGTTTCCAGTTTCTGGGTATTACAAATAAAGCTGTTATGAACATAGTGGAGCACATGTCCTTATGGAATGGTGGATCATCTTTTAGGTATATGCTCAGGAGCAGTATAGCTAGGTTTTCAGGTAGAACTATATTCAGTTTTCTGAAAAACTGCCAGATTATTTTCTAACATAGTCAGCACTCACATAGGAGCACACTATTGTCTGGGAATCGAGTTTAACAGGATCTGATACCCTCAAACAGATACAAGCAAAACACCAAAGCACATAAGAAATAAACAGAAGGAATCATTTCTATTCTTTTTTTAAAATTTACTTTATTTGGAAATTACAACTTAATTATAACATTTTGTTCTTCATAACATTTTCCCCTCCATAAAGCCTTCACTTAAAATTAATGGCCCTTTTCCCCACTAGCTGTTACTTTATGCATATATGTGTATGTATGTTTATATATACAAACATTCCTTAATATAATCTCTTTAGTTTGCATAGTGTTATGTGGATGTATGCTAGTCACACTGAAAAACCAATTTTTGGCTATTTTCTGGGGATGACCACATTGCCAATTCTGGCTCTATTCAGTTTTCTGTAGGTAGTTTTTACTACTGAGGGCTCATAGGCTTTTCCCATTCAGTTTAGCATCTTCATTGATGTCACTCTGGTTCAGCTCATGTTTGGGCAGTCACGTTGGTGAAATGTTTAGATTTTAATATTACTAGAAGACACAGACCCACTGCAAACTCCTTGGTCCTCTGCTACCTCCTTACACAATTTTTCTTTTGCCCTTGGAGTGAAAGTATTTTGTAGATGTACACACTGGTAATGAGTTCCACACTGTGCATCTTGATTAGATTTGGTTTTCTGCAGTGGTTTGTGTCTGTTGCAAAGAGAGGTTACCTTGGTGAAGTGATGGAGATTATAATTATCTGTGGGTATAAGGACAAATGTTTATGGGTTTTGTTCTTTAAAGAAAGAACACATTTTCAAAAATATTCAAATATTATTATTGTTTTTATATTAAATACTGTTGCTATTTTGTGGTAAGTACCAAAGTGTAAAGTTATAGCTATGGTGTATGTTGACTCTTCTAATTATTAAAAGATGATTCATGTGCATGAAGAGTGTTTGTGACATGTTATTTAAAAAGAATATATCTAATAATAATGGCTAATAAAATTTAGTTTTTCTAAATTAAAAGATACTTGTTTGCATTGTAGCATATGCATCACAACTTACATGAAGAGACATAGGCATTAATGTTGGTTAATATGATTTAAATTTAGTATTGCTTAAAAAGTATATTATTTTCCATAAATTACTCACTAAGTTTTCATAATATGGGGATGACATTCACAACAGAATTATAGGCAGTCACTTTCCCTCAGCTAAATTATAAGAATTTATTTGCTTCTTATTATCATTCCATCTTAAAGAGAACACTAAAGAGATAAAAGTTTCTGTTCTTTTGCTCTGTGAGATGTGAGATAAAGCAGTATATCCACCTACAAAATATGGATAATGATCAAATATATATCAAATTAATAAGTTTAATTTTTTAAAAATTCCTTTAGAAAATGTGAAACATATTTAGGTCACATTCACATCTAACTCTTTGCATTAACTCCTGCTAGATTTTCCCTGAAATTGCTAGCCACCCATTTTTTAAATCTTGTATTTATGTATTTATTTATGTTTTACATGCCAGATTTTATTCCCTTTTTGGTCCACCCTTTAACTGTTCCACATCCCATACTTCCTGTCAGTCCTGTTGTCTTCACGAGGATGTCCCTGCCCATGCACCCCCATGTGCTAAACTGCTAAACTCCCTGGGGCCTCCAGTCCCTTGAGGCTTAGGTATATCTTCTCTGACTGAATCCAAATATGGGTAAAAATGGGTGACCCGCATATGGGCTGCCACAGGGCTAGAGTTGCTCATGGAGACAGGACACAGGAAGTTTGATTGTGTGCACCCTTCGCTGCTGTCAAGCAGGTGTCGGGCTCTGAGAAGCTGCAGGACCCCGCTTCTGGGGTGGGGAGACATAGTCTGAGGTCATCATGGACCACCTGAGTTGACTCTGGGCTCCTGGCCTGCAGGGAGGCCAGGACAGTCTCTACCTTAATTTCATTGTTGTTCTGGTTTCTTTTATGTCACTGTGATAAATTACCCTGATTAAAGGAATCCCAGGGAGAGAGGCAAGTTTTATTTGGTTTACAAGTTTGGTGACAGTCTGTTATTACAGGAAGTCTCAAAGCAGGAAGTTTCCAAGCCAGGATGTTGAGACAGCTTGTCATATCACCTGCACAGCCAAGGACATTTGTGTTTGCACACTGCTGCTTTCCCTGGAAGTTTCTTTTACTTATGCAGTTCAGGGCCCAGCCTAGGGAATGGTGCCACATACAGTGTGCTTAGTTAATTAACAATCAAGACAATTCCCCATATACATGCCCATAGGCCAACATGATCTAGATTATTCCTCACTGTTATTGCCTCTTCTTGATTATAGAAATTTGATAATAAGAACTAACCATAAGACCATAACTAATTATGGTCTGTGGAGATATATCCTCTTTAAATATGAGATCAGGAAACCTTCAGCTGCACCTACCCATATTACTGTTAAACATTAGCAATGGATCCAGACTTTTTTCAGAAGAAACTTGCCATGACCCCAGAGTCCTGCTCCATGAGCTACAGGGAACCGCAGCTCATAGAGAAAGCTGATACAGCAGTTGAAGCTACTTCCTATTTCTGTTGTTGCTAGTTTCTCTTCAGTGTTGTGTGTCTTTATTTGGTCTCTCATGACTATATAACTAAAATACAGAGGACACTTATTGTTTTTAATAGTGACACTTTTGTTTTTCCAATGATGAAACTGTTTTGAAAGTTTGTTCAACATCTGAGAGAATAATTTATTATATATGAACAGAATCTATGGTATTTGCTGTGGACTTCCCTCAAAACTTTAGTGAAGAACATGGCCTTGGGATAGTGCTAAGAACATTTTAGTTAACTGGCCCATGTTATCTTAGAATTCAGTGTCTAATCAGGACATGTATCATAGTAAAAAACTTAGAAAAAAACATTTTCTGAAACAGCAAATACTCCATAAGGATTTAATTAAATTGAAATTTAACATCAGCTATTATTCTTTGTTGCAAACACGTACAAACTGTTGAGCACTTAACATTATATATAGAGGAAATCATGATTTTTCAAATTCTTTGTATTCTTGCTTTCTTCTTTAATCTTTGAGATCTGAAAAAAATTCAAGGAACTTTCTATATATGACAATGAATTAAGATTCATAAGCAAAGTGAATTAAAGGAATAAATGAATGAATGACTATGTTGTGGGAAAGCCCATTTCTTTCTATGATGTTTCAGATTGATATGTATTCCCTCTTAAAACAAAACCTTTTGCTGGTTATGGAGTTCAAGAGATAGAAATATCTTTTCTTTTCTACAATTCTCTTTCTCTTTGTCATAGATAGATAGATAGATAGATAGATAGATAGATAGATAGATAGATAGATAGAACAAAATTGATTTATATTATGGTATTTAACATGAACTGCAGGCTTAGGCACATCTGTGAGGGGGCTGATGGGAGGAGGGGCAGCATCTGAGATGTAAGTTAATTAATTAATTTTTAAAAATGAACTATACTACCAGTTTCTGTGTAATATTTACTTGAAAACACATACATACACATTTGTAGCCTCACAGGTTAGCAGGGCATCATATTAATCAATCCATGGCAGAAATAAGTAAAAGACTGCCACATTATGAAGGCTTGAGATGGAATACTAAGCAGCAGGAATGAGAAAAAGGTAGCTCAGCCTCTGAAGGAGTGCAGTGGGTACAATGAAATCCATTCTTCCGAAGGTCGGATTCAGGATTTGAAGAAGTGAGGACTGCAAAAGGGACAAGAGAGGAAGATGGCTATAAATAGTACATCTTCTCATTAGCCAGCATGCAAAGCTTGCTCATGGCATTGCTTATAAATGAGAACAAAGTTTATGTCATTTGTAGAAACATTCTCTGTAGCGATAAGTAGCCTGTTGATGTAGTTGATAAAATGGGATATATAATAAAGTGTTATCTAGCTTAAATTCCTGTATAAAAATTGAACTCATTATTCAAGCATTATATTTGCCAGTTTGAAGATTTTCACATATTGAGACCTGAATTTGATGGTTGGTAATGATAACATGAATGTTGAGTAGGTATAGCATCTCACTGCAAATATTCTCAGGCTTGTGATAATTATTGCAGAATCATCCCTTACTGGTTGGGGGCAAATTTGCATATGTATAATTTATTCTAGGAAGTAGTACTGAAAATATATTTAAATTTGTTTTATATAAAAATGGAAAGTTTCCATAAATTATCATATTTAGAATTTTTTCTGAGAAAATCAACTCTGTATTTATAAGCTTGTCAATACATTTCAGATGTGTTTTGAGGCACAGCCATATTTCTGAGGACACGTTTCTTAATAAAATAATAGTGATATCCCAGGAAGAAAGTTTGTAGTTTTTCTTTTTTCCAGCATTTGCAATATGATGCTTTGAAGTTACTATATAATGTTCTAAAATATTTTTTAACCTCAGGAATGACTTAGTATGTTTTAAATGTTATGTATTAATGTTTATTTGGGTTAGATAATACAATTTTTTTTTACTACATAATGCAGCTTGCTGTGTGCAAGTGTCCAAATCCTCCCACAATTGGTGAACTGAAAAGTAGGTTCTAACTCACCCTAGCAGTAAAAGCTGAGCTCTTGTTGCTTGGGAGTCATGGCTTAGGCTGAGATCAAGTTATCATGGTCATTCCTGAGCCAAGAATTTGAAACAAAAAAAACTATGCAGACTCTAACCCAAACCAGAAGCCAACGCTATGTGAAAGTGGTTAGTGTCTATGGCAGATGACACAGTGAAAACTATTAAAAGACTAAAAAGCAAAACCTAGAGTCTCAGAAATTACCTTGGTTGCACTGTCTACTCTTGAGATGGCCCAGGATAAATTGGTTTTATTCTTCTGCCCAAGGTGATTATGTTTGGCTTCTGTTTCCAAGGTTTTTATAGCCATTCTGCCTCAGGCTGCTCCTTCTAGTCAGAAGCCAAACTTATACCTTTCCTTTTGTGCTCCAGCTTTGCTGAGAATGCTGTTCTTTATGGTTCCATCCATATAGACACTATTTTTTTTCTTTTCTCTTACTCTTACATGTTTAATATTTTATGTTTGATGAATGCAGATTAATTGTACATACTAATACATTTCCATATGTCACTCCAGCACATGTGCACAGTGTGTACTGATTAGATGCACCCTCTCTGTATTCCTGACAATCCATATCCTTAACCACTAGCAATCAGTATATTTGATTGTAGCTGATTGGTTTTTGAGCTTCACAATGGAATGTGAATATGTGATCATTGTTTGTGCCTGGTTTAACTTGACATATTACACTGAGCCTGCCAGTGAAATACATTTTGTTTCACATTTTGTTTCAGAAGACAGAGTTGCATTACACATTATTTTGTCTGAAGCCTGTTACATTTAAACAGAAAACTTTTTATTTATCTGTTCATCTATTGACAGCCTCTTAGGTAAATTTCACACTTTAGTTATTCATAACAAATGTTACAGGTGGGTTTCTGGTTTTCTATAGTACTTTCTGCATTTGTGGTCTTACCTTTAGATTTTTTGATATGAGTCACATGAGTTTTGGGTAGGGCAAGGGGTCAAGTCCATTCTCTTGTGCGTGTACACTCAGTCTACCTAGCAGGGTTTGTTGAAGAGGCTGTCCTGCTTTACAATGTATGTTTTTATTTTCTTCCTTTTCAGGGAATGATTTGACCATTGCATATGACACACTGAAGTTTTATATGTCTTAGGAAGTGTCTATAAATCTCATTTCTATTTCTGGTTACTTTGAATAGAACAGAGTTCTCCTGAGTATTCTAATTATATTCTATTGTTTGTATCCAATTGCACTGTAATTACTGCTTTAAGTGCCTCTTCTATTTTATCTCTGTGTCCTTGGAAAGCAAAGACTTTTTTTTGCATATATTCAAACTCCTAATTCCTCACAAGGAGAAAAGACTTATTAACAAATTATTATTTTTCAGAATGCTATAATGTTGCAGTGACTCTCAGGGCATGAACCATTGATACTTTACAGGAGTTTTAAACTAGAAATAGAAACAAATATTGAACTTGTGCATAGTGTTCCCACTCCAAATGACAAACAGAAAACATAGAAACTTTAAAAATAGTTGACCTTATAATTTTGTTAAACTAAAACATAAATGTCAACATAAGAATGCTTTCTGCAGACTGCTATAAGTATTCATATTTTAAATAGCTATTTATTTGCACAATGAAATATTAAAATATTTCCATTGTGTGCAGGTTTCTGGTATACTGGGATTTTTTCTGATTTTAATTTATCTTTTATTTTGTGTTTATATTTATCTCACTGGACACGCTTGAGTGCTTTGCTTCCATGTTTGTATGTGCACCAGATATATGCCTAGTGAACCTAGAGGTCATTAGAGGGTGTTAGATGCCCTGAAACTAGAGTTATAAATGATTGTATAGCTGCCACATGGCTGCTAAGAACTAAATCTGGTTCTTCTGCCAGATCAACAATTTTTCTTGATAGCTGAGATATCTCTCTAGCCACAAATTCAAGGATATCTTTATATGATTTCTAGATTTTAAATACATGAAGATGGGTACATTTATGTTATAACCACTTATTCTAAATTGTATTTTCCATTAGTTTGTTTATTATGCTATCATCACATGTGAAATAAACTGTAATACCACAAAGGGCAGTTTCATAGTGGACTGCTATCACCCTAATATACTTTCCAAATATCTGAACAGAGATTTGAACCTCAAATTGTGACAGCATTGATGATGCTAAATATAAACAAAAATATCTTTGACCCAAGATTTATAATCTAACCATAAAATAAAAATCCTCTGAGTCTGAATATATTATTAC
Organism: Mus pahari; assembly: GCF_900095145.1. Lineage (NCBI taxonomy): Eukaryota > Metazoa > Chordata > Mammalia > Rodentia > Muridae > Mus > Mus pahari. Next base: position 1,832,679 of record NC_034598.1, on the reverse strand, counting down.
TGTTTTTATAAAATTAAGGTCCCTTGTGGAGAGATAGAGACGGGATTACTGTATTTGTGTTCCACATCTTTTTATGACCTTGCTCCTTTGAAGATGCACTTGTTATAGAATGTCAGTCACTAATGAGGCCTAAAGTAATTGAGGCTGATTGAGCTGGCAAGATGCTACCTAATTAGAATGATAAATGGAACTTGATGATCAAGAATGGAGGAGTGAGTGGCACTGAGGGCATTGAACAAGGTCATTCTGTCAAGAAGGACCAGGCATCCTACCCCTCCTCTATTGGATAATGACTGCCCTTCATGCCATGTGAGCCCAGTGCTGAGGGACTTACATTGATCATTATGTGAAACATTTTGACTTTGCTTTCTTAGGTGAAGTGTGGCCAGTGTAGTGATTCCCTTGATAAGTCATTCGATAAAAACACTAAAATCAAATACTTTGAGCCATGTAATTCTCTGTCTAAGAATGAATATTTATGAATGTATTAGCTTTCTGATCAAAGACAGGATACCTAAAGACTTGTCCAATGACTTCTTTCTTGCTAAACTTTTCACAACATCTAGCAACTCTACCAAACAATGTCATGTTTGAAGGACACTGAGAAAATATCTTCACTATGGCAAAGAATCAGGGCCACCTTTAACTAACATTTTTATTTCTTATTTATATGAGTAGAAATCATATGTTAGCAATTTTTTAAACTTAAATAGAATATATACTTTAAGTTGGTCTTGAATATATTCATAAATATATTAGTGGCAATGATATTTCACTTAGTTTATTTAGGAATTCCTGCTTAATTTCTCTACCTGTATTTACTAACCATACTTAACCCACTTTAATAAAAATATCTTCAAAATATATAACACATGCTCAGGGATATTATGCACACTTTTTCTAGAACATAGCCTTTGAGACTCATGACTGTCTTTCATGGTGGTTTGCCTCTATAACTATTGGCATCATTTTAAGGTTTGTGTTTGAAGATATAGCCCTCAACTTATCAGAACACCTGACAAATTTGGTATCAGTGAAGCTTTTCGACTACAAATTTCTGATGTGACTCAGGAAAACAAAACAAACAAAACAAAACAAACAAACAAAAAACCCAAAATGATAGAAACAAAATACTTAAACAAATGACAGATAAGACGTAGTTTTTTGTGTTTGTTTTTGTTTTTTTAAATAAGCAATAATGACTTTTGGCTAAAATAATTAAAAAAAATTACGGTAAAACTGAAGTAAATAAGTAAATCCAATATATGACATTTGGAAACAGATTACTTCTCACAATTAAGATCTCATTCAATTGTGTATCTACAATTATTTCAGGCCTGGCATCTGCTCAAGGCATACTCTGAATCACTTTTATTAAATATCCCTCTCTGATCCCATCCCGCACTCTCTTAGGTTTTGTTAATGATTCAGAACATGTTTAACTCTTCAAGATCCATTCATAAATATTTCACATCTTCGATGTTTCTAGATGCTTGATCTTTCCCTACATGGTTCAGATCTATGGACTTCAGAATAGAACAATGAAGTCGAATGCCTCTTGTAAGTGATAACTAGCATTCATTAGCCATGTGCTTCGGCACCAATATCCTTACTTTTGTAAAATGGGTACCATGATGCCTACTCCATGAATTATTTTGAAGACTAATGGGGAATAATGTATATGGAAATCTTTCAGTGGCTGACACAGGAAAGGATACACTATGATGCTGCTTGTGCATATAATAGATGTAATTCGGTATTGAATAAAATCCACCTTCTTTCTGTCTTTCCACTCCTCCAACCCTGCGTTGCTCCCATACAGACAATAATTGGCATTTCCCCTCTTTTATTCTTAATATATCTTTCTGTCACAGTGTTACTTCCAGTATCTGTCCATTCAGTAATTTGTCCTTTTCCCTCATTCTGTTGCTCCTACCGCCTCCCAAGCACACTGTCATATGCCCCACTTACTCCATTGAATGTTCTCTGTCATATTGCCAATTCTTCTCCTGCTGATACTGAGCATGACAAAAACTGTCAGTCATTTTTCTTCAAATTCTTTACAAATATTTATAGTATATTAGACAGCTGCTGCTCAGAAAATAGAAGCATTGGATGGAACCTTTCTCTGATGACTTAGGGCCATATCCATGAACACCAATTATATTTCTTTCCTACACATTTATAGGAACATTGGGGTATACAGATTGCCTGTCCTTATGGTAAATAGATTTCTTTTAATATTTATTACCAAGAAGGAAAAAAGTTGATATATTCTATTGTTTGATAGTGAAACATATTTACAAGTAATGCAAATTTATTCTCTCTCTCTCTGTCTCTCTGTCTCTCTGTCTCTCTGTCTCTCTTTCTCTCTCTCTGCCACTGCTATTTTATCTAAGAACACAAATAATGGTATGCAGTCCATTCTAATAATTTTTTTTAATTTATTAAATTGTTATATTAAAATATGACATTTTATTAAATCTTTAAGAATTGTATATACGGACACAATATATTTTGATGGTGTTTAAATGATTACATTTTAAAATAGTCTATTTCTAAGTAAGGCCACATTTTTGAGATCTTATGGGTAACTATGAATTTTAAGGGGAAACTATTGAAACAAACACAGACTTCAAGATACCTTGCTTTTAGTTAGGGTGTATTTCAGTCTACACCAACGGCTCTCAAGGCCATGGCGATCATTACAGTAGTATTCTTTTGTGGTTTTGGTTTTAAAAGTTTTCAAAAAATGAACACTCAGGGCAAAGAAATTCAGTTAGTTACACAGGTTTATTGTCAACAACTATTACCATTTGTTAAGGTTGTTAACTTGGAGATTATTTCTAAAAGACCACTCCAAGGCCCATGAAAATCGCCCATGTCTGCATTACAGTGATTGGTAGATCATGGGAGAAACTGTCAGAGATTGGCAGCAAATCATGAACAATGACAAGTCAGTCTTAGTAGGGCAGCATTCCAGAAGTAACTGATTAAACACTAAACAACCCCACAGTCCTCATTAGATGAATTCAACTATTAAGGGCATGTTCAGAAACACAACCCAGCTCCTATGTGCAGCCCCTACGTTTTGCCAAGCAGAAAATCTGTTATATTCCAGTCCCCTCTGTCTTTTATTCACTTTATGTGATGTTACTAATTCTTGCCAGATCTGTCTCACACTAGCACATATTCTATCTATTTTCAACCTTGGGTCCATCTTGTTTTTTCTTTTGGTTCATCAACCATTCACCTGTAATATAGTCTCATTTCCATCTGCCACCCACTTAACAACAACACCTCTGCATGCTTCATAAGCTCTGCCTGAGAAAAAGTTCTTATATCTTTTCTCTAATATATAACCTTCCCACTATTTTCATGGACTCGAGGATACAGATGAGACACATTAGAGTGGAATGAGGGTCTTAGAAGGATCTGGCTGCTTCCTGTATTTTCAGCATCAGCTCCCAGCTCTCCCTATATGTGGCCTGAGTTATAGCCCAGTGGCAGGCACATGATGTCTTTTGTAAGTCAATATACATAGTTAAGAGTCATTGTGATTTCTTCTTTGCTCTCTTGCCTCTTCTCTTCTTGTGTAGTACTGTACTGCCAAGTATTATAATGTCCCCCATGCACCAATTTTCAGTTTTGCTATGTTTCTTGTGCATTTCTAATGAAAATATATGAAATAAATAGAGCAAATCAACTTTCAATGCTATAATATGGCAAGTCAGATCATGTTGTTTCTCTTTCTAGCTACTTGGTAACCAGCAGCAAGAAAGGACTGAGTGATGAAAGAATGAGCTCTGAGTGAAAATCACATAAAATCGTTCCTAGCAGCTTTGATTTTTTTCTTGCAGGCAAGAGGGGAGGTACATGACTACTTACAGAAATGGAGGTGCAATAAGCACATGGTCTGGGGAAGTCTTTTGTTCAGTAGCTTTGCTTACCTCCATGAACCAAAAGTACAGAAGGTTTCAAAGCCCAAGTAACTGTATTTGGATTGACTCTGTGTGTGTATGTGCATGTATGTGTGAGAAAGATATGATACCACTCCTGCCAGATTCAGTGTTCCCACAGCATAGCACAGGACTTACGCATTATAATCTTTAAATGTTGCATTTAAGTGAATAAAATATAAAAATCCAGAGTTGATTTTCACAGGGAGTTGTGAAAATGCATGAAATATAACAAAAATACCAGACAATCAAGATGATCATTTTTCTGATTTCATAGTTTATGAAGTTAAAGTTCCCTATGCACATCTCTCTATGGGAGGAGTTTTATGCTGGCAGACTTAAAATGCAGTAGAAGTAGTCCAAAGGAATCAATCAATATATACCAGTAATAGCAGACATCAAAATCTTCAATATCTATAATATCTATTACATGCTCCAATTTTTGAACTAATACAAATTTAACAGAGGAGTACACAATGTGTACAGAATTTATATCTAGTCTTCCTGGAGGTCTTGGGTGGTCAAATAAGTAGTGATCTAAATGTTTTGCAGGGGAAAAATACAATTTCTCAGATAGCCAGATAATAACAGGAAAATAAAAAATGTTAATATACAGGGCTCTCCTATATTGCCTGCAATATCAGTATAAAGAGAAGGGTTTCATGAGTGGATGCTCTGTATGTAGTATGCTAATATTACTCTTTCGAATAATCTTCTTTATTCTAGTATAGATAGAGGTAACATTAAGACATAGGATGTGGCTGGGTGTGGTAGCGCATGCCTTTATTCCCAGCACTCGGGAGGCAGAGGCAGGCAGATTTCCGAGTTCGAGACCAGTCTGGTCTACAAAATGAGCTCCAGGACAGCCAGAGCTATACAGAGAAACCCTGTCTCGACAAACAAAAACAAAAACAAAAACAAACAAACAAAAAAAGATAGGATGTGAAGTGTCTATCTCTGCAGCATTAATAGAAGTACTCACACATGTAATAAGATGTGTGCACCACTGCTAAAGTCAACAGACTCATCTTTATGAAGAAAATATGTTCTACTTATGTGATATAAATGCTCCAGTCTAATTTTTGCACACTTATGCATATTAATGTTTCTTTTTGCTTTTTTTGAAATTATTATATAATTATTTTATTTCCCCTTCAGTTTTCTTCCTCTACCCTCCCATATCCATTTCCCTGATATCCTTTAAATTCATGGCCTTATTTTTTTACTAATTGCTATTGCATGCACATATGTAAATATATATGCATATATATTCTTAAATATAGTCTGTTCAGTTCATATAATGTTACGTGTTACAATCAACTTATGTGTTCTTTCATAGAGAAGACCACCTCTCATATTCCCACCTTTTCTAAGTTGCCTGAACTTCTTTGTTTTAGGGTTAACCTCGTGAGGTTTCCTTATGAGTTATGCCATATCCATTGGTGGCATCCTGTTCACCCTCCTATGAACAACCTTAATGACCAGCACAGTATAAGGACTCTTAGGGGACAGTAGTGGCATACATAGCTTTTCAGTAAACACCAGATCTCTAATTGAACTTCAGACCCATTAAAAAAATGACATTATGCCCACAAATAAATGTAATTTTCACCAGTTGTTAAGGAAACCTCTCTTTGTGTGTTTAATATTTTAATGATTATTATGAGCTGGTATAATGCAAAGGTGCTAGGATACAACTTGAGATTGATCCCAAGAATTTACTTGATAGAAAGAACAAACTAACTCCTTCAGGCTTTTTCTCTTTAGATTGCCAAAAATATGTTATGACATTATTTGCCCATACACAGTAAATAAATAAATAATACATAAATAAATAAATAAATTTAAACATATCAAAAGTGCAAGTTATGCATGAAATTATTCTATACTATGATTCGAATGCATGTTATCTGAATTTGCTGTACTTCTGTTAGTAAGTAGAAGAGAAAAAGGAAGAACACATCAACAAATATAAATATCTGAACTCAGAAGCCAACAAGACAGTGAAAAGCCTCCTCACTTGGATGAATCAAACTTGGAGAATCATTTTTATCTGCTTGAAAGAAAAGGTTAATTGTGATATTTAGCTATGTACAACTTACTGAGTGCAAACAGAAAATCATACCATTGAATGAAGACTCTCTTTCCTTGGAAACACTGTTAAAAGCAAACAAATGGGGAAATGTTCTTCCTGATCAAGGAAGGCAAATATGCATAAAGCACTTGGCAGTGTTTTAAGAAGATTGTGTTTTGGGGGACAAGATAAGCTAACAGACTATTGTTTACACCATCACTTCCCTCAAGATTACTTCCCTGAGTAGCCTGCACTTCAAGCTGATGTTAATTTCACAAGGCAGGACACCTAGGCACCAGAGTCACTGGGTACTCAGCACAGCAGGTATATTCAACACCAAGCTGGCTATGGCTATCAGCTTCTCACTGAGAAGTTGTGCTGGGTAAATAGCCTCAGCCTTTGTGGTTATGTTAGCTGGATGTCAGAGCCACTCACTCTTTCAACATGTAATGTGAAGTCACCACTGTGGATTTCCAGTTGCCATTTTGTAGGAAAAAGGAAAGACAGAAACCCAGGACAGGAGAATAAAGGAAGCTAATGGACACAATCTCATTCCAGTGGTTGTACTAATACTGCATTTCATTTGACACATGTACCTTGGGAACAAGAAGGATTAGAAAAACCTTGCCAGTCATTGCAGGGTGCAGCTAAAGGCAGACTCATTGAAATTTCAGTTCAAAAATGATAAGGCTTAATAAATCTCAGTGGGTAGATTTATCTCATAATTGCAGATCATATTTAGAGGACTGGACTAATTAGAATTGATTTGTATATGCTTTAGGCTTAATTGAAAGTTAATTTTTTCTAGGTTACTTCAAAATGATTCTTTGTTGATGTGGAACTGGGCAAATTCTGCATAAGCTATATTCTCTAACATGACAATGTTTGGACCTTTTTTTTTTTAAATTGCATTCCAAGCTGTTCTGCTCTTAGAAAACCTGGCTTGTCTTTGATACAAAGAAAATATGCTGATGTCTTTGCTATGCGATTTGTACCACTGAAATACAGTTAGAAATAAGTCTTGAAAAAGAGTTCAGAGAGATATATCTGTTAAAACAAAATTAGATATTAAAAGAAACAAAATGAAAACATAAGATAATTTCTTGTTATTATCATCTTTTGTTTAACAAGGACATTCTTGGTGGCTGGAGAATTAAAATAAAAACAAAGACTAAAATATTATAAGTTCTTCCATAAAATTATAATAACTTTTAAGTATTTCAGATAACAGATATAGATATGACTAAAAGTGCATGTTTCTTTCATTATTAGGCCTTTATTATTTAAATGTAACATTAATATTCATCCACTGTAGACTTTCATCTTTGAATTTCTTTAAGTTTTTGGTCCTCCCACATATTTCCATACATAAGCTATGTATTGTTATTGTCACTATAGTTTTGTGACAATTCAGTTGTGAGCTAACCTCAATTATTTAAAGTATATAGTTATAATTATATTGATGTAATATAGTGAACTTTCTTTTATTTCAGTCCATTTGGTATAATAAGTCAGGTCTCAAAGACAGAATGAATATTTTAATTTTGTTTTTGTTTTATATCCATGATGTTATCATTTTCCAAGGTAAACTTTAATAATGGTCAGGGCAGGTATAAAGAATTAGGGATTGCAAAACTCTAACATGTTCTAATTATTTACTCTCTAGATCACTGTCAGTATATATTCCTTATAAAAGTAAATAATATAAACAATCACTGAAAGTTAATTTACAGTTCCTTCAAAATTTGTATGAAAGAGGAAAATTCCCAGAACTTCAACTAATGGTCATAAGGTGGAAACTAAGTATCCAAACAATGTAATAATGATCATGACTTACAGGAAACATATAGTAGTCAGGATAGGTTGTTAAAATGATTTATTTGTATTTAAATGAAAGAAAACCATATAGACACAATTAACTGACATTCAATTAAAGAGTGAGGGCAACTCAGTAAAGAAAAGGTAGACCCAAGAAATGACAGTAGGAAAATTCAGTGTCCCAATGCAGGCATAATAAGACCCTTCAAAAAGGACCTTACAGTATCATAAATGGTAACTCAAAATCAATTATACCCATGTATATAAAACATTAATAAAATGTCTAGAATATAACACAGGAGAAAAGGGAGGTGAAGTTGGATATGAGTGTCTTTTTAAAATATAATCATTAAAATTATAAAACATAAAAAGTTGACCAGCTGTCCACCATAACATTCTTGAAGTACTCTCTAAGATGGAGAATAAAAAGAATAGTTTAAGAATCAGAGAAGAGCCTTCCAGTCAGAGCCAGCACCAGGTTGCCTTGGGAACAGAGTTGGCGGACACCCCCACGGCCCCTAGAGGATTCTCCATGCAATCTTAGGATCACTGCTGAGCAGAATGCAACATCAGTTCCATTCCAATCGCAGGGGACCTGAGACAGCATTAGGGAAGCAGAAATCCAGCTTGACCATGGGCACTAGTCCCTTCCGGTCAGCACCAGCACCTGGTTGCCTTGGGCACTGAGTTGGCAGACACCCCCACAGCCCCTAGAGGACTCTCTATGTGATCTTAGGATGACTGAAGCAGCTACCTAAAGAAGAGACATGCAGAGGCTGGGTTCCAGTCTGGTTGGGACCACCCCTGCCATCTCTCTTCTGAACCCCAGCTGAGGCCGCTGAGTGCTTCAGAGGACTTTCCACGCAGCAGGTCCTTGGGATCATGGGTGAGTCCTTAAAGAGAGAGAGGAGAAAAAAAACAAACAGGTGATGGAAATGAGCAAAACCATCCAAGACCTAAAAAGAGAATTAGAAGCAATAAAGAAAACCCAAAATGTGATAAGTCAGGAGATAGAAACCCTAGGAAAGAAATCAGGAACCATAGACGTGAGCTTCAGCAATAGAATACAGGAGATAG
>NC_034598.1:1821462-1822692 GCF_900095145.1 Mus pahari | reverse complement strand
CACACAATAATAGGGGGAAACCTCTATACCCCACTCACACCAATAAACAGATCTTGGAAACAAAAACTAAACAGAGACATGGATGCTAACAGAAGTTATGAAACAAATAGATTTAAGAGATATCTACAGAACATTTTATCCTAAAACAAAAGAATACACCTTCTTCTTAGCACCTCATAGTACCTCCTCCAAAATTGACCATATAATTGTTCACAAAACAGGCTTCAACATGTCAAAAACATTGAAATTATCCTATGTATCCTATCAGATCATCATGGACTAAAGCTGATCTTCAATAACAGCATAAACAAAAAAAAAGCCAACATTCATGTAGAAACTGAACAACACACTACTTAATAATACCTTGGTCAAGGAAGAAATAAAGAAAGAAATTAAAGACTTTAGAGCTTAATGAAAATGAGGCCACAACATACCCAAACTTATGGAACACAATGAAAGCAGTCCTAAGAGGAAACCACATAGCTCGGAGTGCTGCCAAAAAGAAAATAGAGAGAGAATACATTAGCACTCTGACAGCACACCTAGAAGCTCTAGAATGAAAGGAATCAAATTCACCTAAGAGGAGTAGACTGCACGAAATAATCAAACTTAGGGCTGAAATCAACCAAGTAGAAACAAAAAGAACTATTCCAAAACTCACCCAAACCAGGAGCTGGTTCTTTGAGAAAATCAACAATATAGATAAACCTTTACCCAAACTAAGTAGAGGACACAGGAACAGTATCTTAACTAACAAAATCAGAAATGAAAAAGGAGACATAACAATGGATCCTGTGGAAATCCAAAACATAACCAGATCCTATGAAAAAAGATTTGACTCAACATAACTGGAAAACCTAGATGAAATGGACAGCTTCCTAGACAGATACCAGGTACCAAAGTTAAATCAGGATCGGATAAATGTTCTTAACAGTCCCATTTCCCCTATAGAAATAGAAGCAGTAATTAATAGTTTCCCAACCAACAAAAGTCCAGGACCAGATGGGTTTAGTGCAGAGTTCAATTAGATCTTCAAAGAGGACCTAATTCCAACTCTCCTCTAACTATTCCAAAAAATAGAAACAGAAGATACACTACACAATTTGTTCCATGAAGCCACAATTACTATGATACCAACAGCACACAAAGATCCAACAAAGAAAGGGAACTTCAGACCAAATTCCCTTATGAATATCGATGCGTAAATACTCAATAAAATTCTCACAAACC
>NC_034598.1:1813668-1821451 GCF_900095145.1 Mus pahari | reverse complement strand
TGGAAAAAAAAAAAAGAATCAACCCAACCAGGAAATGTTTCTTTGAAAATAAAAATAGAATCAGAGAAAAATATTTTTCAAAAAACCTCTGGTAAAAGATACTTAATCTATACAAAGGACTGTTTAGAATGTATCAATCAAAAGAAAATGGTATGGTAACACACACTTTTAATTCCATAACTTGAGAAACAAATACAAGAAGAGCTTAGAGAGTTCCAGAACAGCTTGTTGTACCTAGTAAGACCTTGCCTCAAAAATATAAAAAAGAAAGGAAAGATTTTACTAAAATCTCTTAAGAAATAATCTGGAAAAAAAAAGAATCTGTGCTGAAGAGATGCTCTGCATTGCTCTTAAAAGAGGACTCACACAGTGACTCACACACAATTTTAATGCCACTTAAAGGTTTCTGACACTGTCATCTAACATCTATTGACACAGGTCATGCATGTGGTACACATGCATACATGTAGGCAAACACTCAGGCATACAAAATCTAAGAAAATGTTCAAAAAAGAAATATTCTAAAGATGTGAACAAGTCCTTTATGAAAAATGATATCCAGGTAGCATATAGCTAAATAAAAATATGTTGAACTTTATTTGGGGGTCATAAACTTCATAATTAGATATAATTGTGCATCTATTAGAGTGCCAAACATCCTAACACTGTTGGATAGAATTGTAGTGTAAATTTGTACTCATTTTGTGGTTGTTTGAATAGGAATTCCCTCCACAGTCTCGGATATTTGAATGCTTGGTTTTCAGTTCTTGGAACTCTTGGGAGTGACTTAGGAGGTGTGGCCTTGAGGAAAGAAGGGGTAGCTCCTTTTAGTTACATTTTGAGCCTCCCTCCACTCCGAATTTGCTGTTTGTTTGCTTTGTACTTAACACTTCAAGATGTGAGCACTCAGCTTCTGCTGTCATGTCTGCCTTCTGCCTCTACCATACCATTATAGATTCTTATGCCTCTCGATCCTTAAGTCAAAACTATTATTCCCCTATAAGTTGTCTTAGTCATGGTGTTTTATTACAGCATTGGTGTTTGAATAGGAAATCATAAGTGACTCTGGAAGACTTTTTGGGTTTTTTTTTTTTTTTTTTTTTTTTTGCAGTTTCTTACGAGAATAAATACACTTTTCCCACATGTTTTAATAATTGTGCTCCTTTATGTTTACTTGAGTGATGTGAAAATCTTTGTTCATAAAAATTCACATATAGCCATTTATACATGTTTTATTCCTAACTAAACAAAGGTAAGGCAATATAATGTCCTTTGATGTATACAAATATAATGTGTGGTACACCCAGATAAAAGAATAATAAATTAAGAAAAATATGAGCTATCGAGACATAAAAAGATATTGGAGATACGGAAGTGTATAATACTAAGTGGAAAGCACAATATGAAAGGGTTTTTTACTGTAAGACTTAAAATATATGTCACAATGGAACAGGTGCAATAAAAAACACTGAGTTGGCAAATAAATTAGGAGTAGGAGAGAAAAATAGTCTAATACAATCTGTTTTTAATTAGGAAAATGATTCTCTATGACATTCAAGTGCAAAGAATTGTGATTGTCATCATAATCTATGTAATATATATCACCAGTGTGATAAAGAAAGCTGTAAATAAGAGAGACCATACATATGAGGAATTAGAAAATATACAAAATATTAAATTAAATTTGATAAAAATCCTACAATATAATGGTGCATAAGTGCGAACAAACATTGTGAATTCTCATGGTTACATTCCTAATCAAGGCTCTTTATCTGAACTCATATGCCTTACAAACCATACAAACACTGAGTTAGTTTGTTCATTTTCAGTATTTTCCTTTAAATTATTTTCTTTTTTCCTTCTCTCTTGTCCATTTCGATGTGCCAATGATCACTTCCATCAGTTCAAAATGTATCATCAAAAAAAAAAAAAAAAGATCTTAAAATTTATAGAGGAGATATAACCAATGTCAACATCTATTTAGATCCAATCCATGAGGTTTAGATTAGAATGTTAGGATTAGTTTTCTTTATTAGTGCTTCCCTCTTACGTTGCCAAGTGTGGAAAATCCACAGCAATGAAGATATAATCCCATAAGATTTTTTTGCTAGCACATATTTCCTGCTTGCTCATCACCAGACTCCTAAAGATTGGTATTTCTTAACCAGGTGTGTGGCCCATGCCTATAATCTCATGATAGGTAAGGCTGAGTCAAGAGAATCAAAGTTCAAGGTGCACCTAGGATACATGACAAGACACCTTCTCCTACCTCTGACACATAAGCATTTCATATATACTCCCTATCTCCTGGTAGATTCTATTATTTGCAGGTAAACAATTTGTTGCTTTGTTTCTTTATTTTGATCTTTGATATAATTATGACTACAAAGCCACGGAACTTGATTTTCCAATATAGAAAGTTACTGAAATCTACTTTTATGCAATTTAAACTAATTTAGCTTACTGAAACAATGATAGTTTCTTTTCTTTAGGCAAATAGTCATCTTTATACATGCATGTTATTACTATACAAGCTATACTCTCCAATAGCAAGATGACAGACTTTAAATATGGATATCTGAAAATTGTTAGTGACCTCTTGTCAGTTTCTAATATCTCGTATCCTTTTTTCTTTCTTACTTTATTACATGCATGTACATGCACATACACACACACACACGCACACACACACACACACACACACACACACACATGTCACCGCAGGTATGTGGATGTCAGAGGGCAGCTTGAGGGAGTCAGTTTTCTTCTTTTATCACAAACATCCTGGGGATTGAACTCAGATATGCAGATTTGGCATCAAACCCTTTTTTCTGNTTTGTCATCTTGGCAGTCATAATACTATCTTTTTCTTTTATATTTTCAAAAATAAGAAAAATATTTGTCGTATTTATAATAATAACAAAAAAACAAAACCAAATCAGTAACAATCAAATGATTCACCTACCTACTTAACCAATCAAATATACTTACATATTTACTGCTTCCAAATCAGAGGCTTGGAGGACTGGCCTTTATGTGGTGAGTGATAGGTAAATGACAGAAAGAAAGGTGAGGTATGGGTCCTGAAAGATTCCAACCATCAATGTTCAAGTTCCTTCTGCATTTTACTGGGTGCATCAGTCTGTTTTTACATAGGCGGTCAGCATGCATGGCCCAGATTGAAGGTAGGCCTTCCCATCACAAAGGATTCAGAGAGTTGATCTTTTTATCTCAAATGAATAAGCAGTGGTTCTCAATCTGCATCTTGTCCCCTCTTGGGGTCAATAGACCCTCTTACAAGAGCCTTCTAAGACCATTGGAAAACACAAATATTTACATTATGATTCATAACAATAGCAATATTACAGTTTTGAAGTAGCAACAAAAATAATTTTATTATTAGAAGGACACCACAACTGTATTAAAGGGATGCACACTAGCAAAGTTGAGAACCACTATGACTAATCAAGAAAAATATTTCATTGACATACCTAGCCAACTGGGTATTAGTTATTTTCAGGTGTAGTTAAGTTGACAACAACAATAACATTCACAGGGTTCTTAGATTTCTAAGAACCTTAAATTATTACTGTCTCTTCTTTAATCTCCAATCCTTGTTTATTTAGTTTTCTTTATGAAGGAAAATATGGCATAATTGTACCAATCTCTAAATTCTATGACCCTGATCATTCCCCAGCTTTCCCCTTCTAGTTTCTCTACTTACGTTGTTTTATTCTTTCTTTTCAGAGTCTTTTTTTTTTTTTCACTTTGATTCCTCCCCACTTCCAGTCTGAATGTTGTAAGTACCTTAATATCCTTGGATATTTATCTTTCAAAAGTTATTAAAGTCAGAGGGGAGCACCAGGCCACCTTGAGCCTGCAGTCAGTAGGCAGTCCCACCATCTCCAGAGTTCTATCCACCCCACTGACTCCCTAGTACACCCAGAGACCTAGGATCACTGGTGAGTGAAACACAATATCTGTTCAAATCGAAGAGATGGTGCCTGGAGATAGCAGGAGCACAGACACAGGAACCATGCTCAGTCAGTGGCCCAGGGTTTTCTGGTCAGCACTGGTCTACATAGGTTTCAAACTCAGCAGAAAGCGTCATGGTGGCCAGAGGATGTACCACTTCCAGGTGCTCTAACAGGCCCAGGAGTTTAGGATCCCAGGAGCTTGGTCACACAATGATCTCAGGGTCTCAGTGGAAACTTGACTGCCAAGAACTCTGACACACCCAATAACTCAGCATCACAGGATTACAGAATCACAGGACCACAAAGAAAGCTGGACTCTGAGAAGGACTGGCTCAACTGCGAATACAGGAAGGATAGACTCCAACTAGATATATCAAGGGCAGGGAGCAGATGAAATGATCACATGGGGGAAGGCAATCATAAGAACAGAAGCAACAAAGACCAAGGTTACTTGGCATCATCAGAACCAAACTCTCCCAACACAGCAAGTCCTGAATATAACATCACACCAGAAAAGCAAGATATGGANCTAAAGTCACTTCTCATGATGTTGATGGAAGACTATAGGATGGACATGAAAAACTCCCTTAAAGAAATAAAGGAGAACACACCCCAACAGGTGAAAGAATTGAAAAAAAAATCCAGGATCTAAAAATGGAAGTAGAAGTAATAAAGAAATCACAAAGGGAGACAACGCTAGAAAGAGAAAACCTAGGAAAGAAGTCAGGAGTCATAGATGCAAGCATAACAAACAGAATTCAAGAGATAGAAGAGAGAATCTCAGGTGAGAAGATACCATAGAAAACACTGGCATAACAATCAAAGAAATTGCAAGATGCAAAAAGATCCTGACAAGCCGGGTGTGCGCCTTTAAACCCAGCACTCGGGAGGCAGAGGCAGGCGAATTTCTGAGTTTGAGGTCAGCCGGGTCTACACAGTGAGTTCCAGGACAGCCAGGGCTATTATACAGAGAAACCCTGCTTCAAAGAACAAACAAACAAACAAACAAACAAACAAACAAAAAAGATCCTGACACAAAACATCCAGGAAATCCAAGACAGATTAAGACCAAACCTAAGGTTAATAGACATAAATGAAAGGAAGATTTCCAACTTAAAGGGCCAGTAAATATCTTCAACAAAATTATAGAAGAAAACTTCTTCAATCTAAAGAAAGAGATGCCCATGAACATACAAGAAGCCTACAGAATTCTGAATAGTTTGGACCAGAAAAGAAATTCCCCCATCATATAATAATCAAAACACCAAATGCAAAAAACAAAGAAAGAATATTAAAAGCAGTAAGGGAAAAGGTCAAGTAAATTATAAAGGCAGACCTATCAGAATTACACCTGACTTCTTCCCAGAGACTATGAAAGCCAGAAGATCCTGGGCAGATGTCATACAGATCCTAAGAGATCACAAATGCCAGGCAATAGTACTATAGCTAGAAAAACTCTCAATTATCATAGACATTGAAAACAAGGTATTCAATGACAAAATGAAATTTATACAATATCTTACAACAAACCCAGCCATTCAATGGATAATAAAGGGAAAATACCAACACAAGGAGGGAAACTACGCTTTAGAAAAAGCAAGAAAGTAATCTTTCAACAAACCTAAAAGAAGATAGCCACATGAACAAAATTTCCACACTAACAGCAACAACAACAACAACAAAAAAAACATAACAGGAAGGAAACACGACTTTTCATTAATACCTCTTAATATCAATGGACTCAATCCCCCAAATTAAAAAAAAAATAGACTAAGAGACTGGTTATGTAAACAGGAAACATTATGTTGCATATAGGAAACACACCTAAGTAACAAAGACAGACCAAATTTACACAATATCTTACAAAAAAAACCAGACATTCAGTGGATAATAAAAGGAAAACTCCAACACAAGGAGGGAAACTACACTTTAGAAAAAACAAGAAAGTAATCTACTAAGATCCATTTGCCCCTGCTTCTCATGTGCTGGGATTAAAGTCATGCTCCATCGCTGCCTAACTTTCTGTCTCCCTGATTACTGACTCCATACAATGTTGATTTGTATGATATTCTCTGACATTAATATAATATACATGAAGTATTTACCTTCCTGTACTTCTGCTTATTCTTCCCCCAGCCCACATTTATCTCCTTTTTAACAAATAATGTTTTCTTTTTTTTTTTTGCCAACCACAATGCTAATTGATTTTATTAACAATTTATATACAGCAAAAAGCTTACCTTAATTCATATGTATTTATTTTCTGGTTTAATGTACACTTTTAATAGTTTTAGCTCCTAGGTACATGACACCTGTAGACATTTAGCAATAATAACCTTTGAGAGGTGACCTGCTTTAATTTTAGTGCTGTAAAAATTTAAGTGATTATACCAATTGTCAGGATATTGGAGTTACAAAGATAAACAATGTATGACTTTGGTTATGGTAAACTGGGAAAACTGTAACAGTTAATGGGTAGTACCTTAGGCTGATCCATGGGGCATATCATTAGAGGGCTGGGTGCCCTCTCCTTCCTCTTGTTTCTCATAAAGAAATCTGTCATTGTTTTAGACCACTGGATAGGCAGTTTTGAAGAAAGAGAGTGTTGACAATCAGCTCCCAAGACTGTAGCAATTTTCAAATGCCTTCTCCTGTAGACGCTCTCAGCCAGGTGTTTCCCACTCCTATTTTTGTAACAGTTCTGCCATTAGCACCTTTCTTTTATTTATTACATATTTTCTTCATTTACATTTCAAATGCTATCCCCAAAGCTACCTATACCCTTCCCTGCCTACCCAGCCACTCCTAATTCCTGGCCCTGGCCTTCCCCTGTACTGGGGCATATGATCTTCGCAAGATCAAGGGCCTCTCCTTCTATTGATGGCCTACTAGGCCATCATCTACATATGAAGCTAGAGACACGAACTCTTGGGGCACTGGTTAGTTCATATTGTTGTTCCACCTATAGGGTTACAGACCTATGGCCAATTTTGGAGAAGGTGCCATGAGGTGCTGAGAAGTAGGTCTATTCTTTTGTTTTAGGATAAAATGTTCTGTAGATATCTGTTAAATCCGTGTATTTCATAACTTCTGTTAGTTTCACTGTGTCTCTGTTTAGTTTCTGTTTCCAGGATCTGTCAATTGATGAGAGTGGTATGTTTAAGTCTCCCACTATTATTATGTGAGGTATAATGTGCGCTTTAAGCTTTACTAAATTTTCTTTAATGGATGTGACTGCCCTTGCATTTGGAGCATAGATTTTCAGAATTAAGAGTTCATCTTGGTACATTTTATCTTTGATGACTATGAAGTGCTCCTCCTTGACTTTTTTGATAAATTTGGGTTGAAAGTCAATTTTATTTCATATTAGAATGGCTACTTCAGCTTGTTTCTTCAGAATGTTCGCTTGGAAAATTGTTTTCCAGCCTTTCACTCTGAGTTGGGTTTCCTTTAAGCAACAAAATGTTGGGTCCTGTTTGTGTAGCTAGTCTGTTAGTCCATGTCTTTTTAATGGGGAATTGAGTCCATTGATGTTAAGAGATATTAAGGAAAAGTAATTGTTGCTTCCTCTTATTTTTCTGATTGGAGTTGGGATTCTGTTCTTATGGCTGTCTTCTTTTAGGTTTGCTGAAGGATTACTTTCTTGCGTTTCCTTGTTTCTGTCCTTGTATTGATGTTTTCCCGTTATTCTTTGAAGGGCTGGATTCATGGAAAGATATTGTGTGAATTTGGTTTTGTCATGGAATACTTTGGTTTCTCCATCTATGGTAATTGAGAGTTTTGCTCGGTATAGTAGCCTGCACTGG